>NW_027182814.1:2072500-2160000 GCF_041146395.1 Eulemur rufifrons | reverse complement strand
TTAGGGTTAGCGATTAGAGTTAGGGTTAAAGGTTACTCTTAGGTTTAACGGTTACACTTTGTTTTAGGGTTCAGGTTTACGGTTAGGGTTCAGATGAGGGGTTAGGGTTAGGTACAGGGTTAGGGTTAAGTGTTAGGTTTAGGGTTGAAGATTAGGATTAGGGTTAGGATTAAAGGTTAGCGTGAGAGTTAACGCTTAGGGTTAAGGTTAAGAGTTAGGGTTTAGGGTTAGGGTTAGGGTTAGGGTTAGTTTTAGGGTTAGAGTTATGTGCTATGCTTTGTGTTAGAGGTTAGGTTTAGGTTTAGTGGTCACGGTTAGGGTTACGTTTAGGGGTTAGCATTAGGGTTAGGGTTAAGGGATAGGATTAGGGTTAAGTGTTGGGCTTAGGGTTAGGGTTGAGTGTTAGTGTTATCATTAATGATTAGGGGTAGGGTCAGGGTTAAATGCTTGGGTGCGGGTAATGGTTAGGGTCAGGGTTAAGGTTCACGGATAGGGTTAGTGTTAAGGGTTACGAGTAGGTTTAGTGTTCAGGGTTAGAGTTAGCATTAGGGCTTAAGGTTAGGATTAGACGGTAGGTTAGAATTAGGGTTAGATCTAGGCGTTAGGGTAAGGGCTAGCGTTAGGGTTAAGAGATAGGGTTAGGTTTAATGCTTAGCATTAGGGTTAGGGTTTGGGGTTAAAGTAAGTGTTAGGGGTTAGGTTTAAGCATCAAAGTTAGGGTTATTTTTAGCTGTAGTGTTAGGGTTAGCGATATAGGATCCCATTAGCATTAAGGGTCTTCCTTACTGTAGGGTTAAGGGTTAGGCTTAGAGTTAAAGGTTCAGGTTAGGGTCAGTGTTAAGATTTAGGGTGAGGGTTAACGGTTAGGGTAAAGGTTAAGCGTTAGGTTTAGGGATTAGTGATTAGGGTATTTGGTTAGTGTTAGGGTTAGCGGTAAGGAGTTAGTGTTTTCTGAGGGGGTATGGTTAGAATTAGGATTGGGGTTAGAGTTAGGGTGAGGTATAGGGGTTAGGTTTAGGGGTTAGTTTTAGGGTAAAAGGATAGGATTAGGGTTACGGGTTGGGCTTAGGTTTAGGGTTAAAGTTTACTGCTAGGGTTAGGGATAGGTTTCAGGGTTAGCTTTAGGGGTTCTGGTTAGGGTTAGGTGTTAGGTTAGTGTCAGGGTTAGGTCTAGTCGTGAGGGTAAGGTTTAGGGTTAGCCTTAATAGCTAGGGTTAGGTTTAATGGTTAGGATTAGGATTAGGGTTAAGGGTTAGGGTAAAGCTTAGGGGTTAGGGTGAAGGGTTAGGGTCAAGGGTTAGGTTTTTTGTTAGGCATAGCGTTGGGGTTAGAAGTAAGGGTTACTGTCAGTGTTAGGGTTGTAGGTAGGGTTACGGTTAGGGTTAGTGGTTTAGAATTAGGGTTAGGGATTAGGTGTCACAGTGATGACTAGGAGATAGGGTTAGAACTATGGGAAAGGGGTTGTTCTCAGGAAATGGGTTATGCATTAACGTTAGGATAAGAGGTTAAAGTTAGGCGCACGGTGAGGTTTACGTGTTAAGGGGAGAAATAGGAACAGGGTTGGGTGTTATGTTCAGGGTTAGGGTTATCTGTTAAAGGTATTGTTTATGCTTAGCGCACGGGCCCTGTCTGCATTAGGCGGGCGGGGAGAGTTTAGGGGGCTGGGATTGTACCCGGGAACCCACTCTATCATACTCTGGGTACGGGCCCGTGCGTTTCATGCAGGACACAGTGGTAGAGCCTGCTTTCACGCATGGCATGGGAGGATTGCAGGCTTTCTAAACTCTAAGAAAGCAAGAAGACTGAGAATGAGATTTAGGGTTAGGATTATGGTTAGGGTTAAGGATGAAGTTTAGTGTTAGGGTGAGTGCTTAGGGTTAGCGATTAGAGTTAGGGTTAAAGGTTACTCTTAGGTTTAACGGTTACACTTTGTTTTAGGGTTCAGGTTTACGGTTAGGGTTCAGATGAGGGGTTAGGGTTAGGTACAGGGTTAGGGTTAAGTGTTAGGTTTAGGGTTGAAGATTAGGATTAGGGTTAGGATTAAAGGTTAGCGTGAGAGTTAACGCTTAGGGTTAAGGTTAAGAGTTAGGGTTTAGGGTTAGGGTTAGGGTTAGGGTTAGTTTTAGGGTTAGAGTTATGTGCTATGGTTTGTGTTAGAGGTTAGGTTTAGGTTTAGTGGTCACGGTTAGGGTTACGTTTAGGGGTTAGCATTAGGGTTAGGGTTAAGGGATAGGATTAGGGTTAAGTGTTGGGCTTAGGGTTAGGGTTGAGTGTTAGTGTTATCATTAATGATTAGGGGTAGGGTCAGGGTTAAATGCTTGGGTGCGGGTAATGGTTAGGGTCAGGGTTAAGGTTCACGGATAGGGTTAGTGTTAAGGGTTACGAGTAGGTTTAGTGTTCAGGGTTAGAGTTAGCATTAGGGCTTAAGGTTAGGATTAGACGGTAGGTTAGAATTAGGGTTAGATCTAGGCGTTAGGGTAAGGGCTAGCGTTAGGGTTAAGAGATAGGGTTAGGTTTAATGCTTAGCATTAGGGTTAGGGTTTGGGGTTAAAGTAAGTGTTAGGGGTTAGGTTTAAGCATCAAAGTTAGGGTTATTTTTAGCTGTAGTGTTAGGGTTAGCGATATAGGATCCCATTAGCATTAAGGGTCTTCCTTACTGTAGGGTTAAGGGTTAGGCTTAGAGTTAAAGGTTCAGGTTAGGGTCAGTGTTAAGATTTAGGGTGAGGGTTAACGGTTAGGGTAAAGGTTAAGCGTTAGGTTTAGGGATTAGTGATTAGGGTATTTGGTTAGTGTTAGGGTTAGCGGTAAGGAGTTAGTGTTTTCTGAGGGGGTATGGTTAGAATTAGGATTGGGGTTAGAGTTAGGGTGAGGTATAGGGGTTAGGTTTAGGGGTTAGTTTTAGGGTAAAAGGATAGGATTAGGGTTACGGGTTGGGCTTAGGTTTAGGGTTAAAGTTTACTGCTAGGGTTAGGGATAGGTTTCAGGGTTAGCTTTAGGGGTTCTGGTTAGGGTTAGGTGTTAGGTTAGTGTCAGGGTTAGGTCTAGTCGTGAGGGTAAGGTTTAGGGTTAGACTTAATAGCTAGGGTTAGGTTTAATGGTTAGGATTAGGATTAGGGTTAAGGGTTAGGGTAAAGCTTAGGGGTTAGGGTGAAGGGTTAGGGTCAAGGGTTAGGTTTTTTGTTAGGCATAGCGTTGGGGTTAGAAGTAAGGGTTACTGTCAGTGTTAGGGTTGTAGGTAGGGTTACGGTTAGGGTTAGCGGTTTAGAATTAGGGTTAGGGATTAGGTGTCACTGTGATGACTAGGAGAGAGGGTTAGAATTATGGGATAGGGGTTGTTCTCAGGAAATGGGTTATGCATTAACGTTAGGATAAGAGGTTAAAGTTAGGCGCACGGTGAGGTTTACGTGTTAAGGGGAGAAATAGGAACAGGGTTGGGTGTTATGTTCAGGGTTAGGGTTATCTGTTAAAGGTATTGTTTATGCTTAGCGCACGGGCCCTGTCTGCATTAGGCGGGCGGGGAGAGTTTAGGGGGCTGGGATTGTACCCGGGAACCCACTCTATCATACTCTGGGTACGGGCCCGTGCGTTTCATGCAGGACACAGTGGTAGAGCCTCCTTTCACGCATGGCATGGGAGGATTGCAGGCTTTCTAAACTCTAAGAAAGCAAGAAGACTGAGAATGAGATTTAGGGTTAGGATTATGGTTAGGGTTAAGGATGAAGTTTAGTGTTAGGGTGAGTGCTTAGGGTTAGCGATTAGAGTTAGGGTTAAAGGTTACTCTTAGGTTTAACGGTTACATTTTGTTTTAGGGTTCAGGTTTACGGTTAGGGTTAAGATGAGGGGTTAGGGTTAGGTACAGGGTTAGGGTTAAGTGTTAGGTTTAGGGTTGAAGATTAGGATTAGGGTTAGGATTAAAGGTTAGCGTGAGAGTTAACGCTTAGGGTTAAGGTTAAGAGTTAGGGTTTAGGGTTAGGGTTAGGGTTAGGGTTAGTTTTAGGGTTAGAGTTATGTGCTATGCTTTGTGTTAGAGGTTAGGTTTAGGTTTAGTGGTCACGGTTAGGGTTACGTTTAGGGGTTAGCATTAGGGTTAGGGTTAAGGGATAGGATTAGGGTTAAGTGTTGGGCTTAGGGTTAGGGTTGAGTGTTAGTGTTATCATTAATGATTAGGGGTAGGGTCAGGGTTAAATGCTTGGGTGCGGGTAATGGTTAGGGTCAGGGTTAAGGTTCACGGATAGGGTTAGTGTTAAGGGTTACGGGTAGGTTTAGGGTTCAGGGTTAGAGTTAGCATTAGGGCTTAAGGTTAGGATTAGGCGGTAGGTTAGATTTAGGGTTAGATCTAGTCTTTAGGGTAAGGGCTAGCGTTAGGGTTAAGAGATAGGGTTAGGTTTAATGCTTAGCATTAGGGTTAGGGTTTGGGGTTAAAGTAAGTGTTAGGGGTTAGGTTTAAGCATCAAAGTTAGGGTTATTTTTAGCTGTAGTGTTAGGGTTAGCGATATAGGATCCCATTAGCATTAAGGGTCTTCCTTACTGTAGGGTTAAGGGTTAGGCTTAGAGTTAAAGGTTAAGGTTAGGGTCAGTGTTAAGATTTAGGGTGAGGGTTAACGGTTAGGGTAAAGGTTAAGCGTTAGGTTTAGGGATTAGTGATTAGGGTATTTGGTTAGTGTTAGGGTTAGCGGTAAGGAGTTAGTGTTCTCTTAGGGGGTATGGTTAGAATTAGGATTGGGGTTAGAGTTAGGGTGAGGTATAGGGGTTAGGTTTAGGGGTTAGTTTTAGGGTAAAAGGATAGGATTAGGGTTACGGGTTGGGCTTAGGTTTAGGGTTAAAGTTTACTGCTAGGGTTAGGGATAGGGTTCAGGGTTAGCTTTAGGCGTTCTGGTTAGGGTTAGGTGTTAGGTTAGTGTCAGGGTTAGGTGCAGTCGTGAGGGTAAGGTTTAGGGTTAGCCTTAAGAGCTAGGGTTAGGTTTAATGGTTAGGATTAGGATTAGGGTTAAGGGTTAGGGTAAGGCTTAGGGGTTAGGGTGAAGGGTTAGGGTCAAGGGTTAGGGTTTTTGTTAGGCATATCGTTGGGGTTAGAAGTAAGGGTTACTGTCAGTGTTAGGGTTGTGGGTAGGGTTACGGTTAGGGTTAGTGGTTTAGAATTAGGGTTAGGGATTAGGTGTCACAGTGATGCCTAGGAGATAGGGTTAGAATTATGGGATAGGGGTTGTTCTCAGGAAATGGGTTATGCATTAACGTTAGGATAAGAGGTTAAAGTTAGGTGCACGGTGAGGTTTACGAGTTAAGGGGAGAAAGAAGAACAGGGTTGGGTGTTATGTTCAGGGTTAGGGTTATCTGTTAAAGGTATTGTTTATGCTTAGCACACGGGCCCTGTCTGCATTAGGCGGGTGGGGGGGGGTTTAGGGGGCTGGGATTGTACCCGGGAACCCACTCTATCATACTCTGGGTATGGGCCCGTGGGTTTCATGCAGGACACAGTGGTAGAGCCTCCTTTCACGCATGGCATGGGAGGATTGCAGGCTTTCTAAACTCTAAGAAAGCAAGAAGTCTGAGAATGAGATTTAGGGTTAGGATTATGGTTAGGGTTAAGGATGAAGTTTAGTGTTAGGGTGAGGGCTTAGGGTTAGGACTTAGGGTTAGGGTTAAAGGTTACCCTTAGGTTTAACGGTTACACTTTGGTTTAGGGTTGAGGTTTACGGTTAGGGTTAAGATGAGGCGTTAGGGTTAGATACAGGGTTAGGGTTAACTGTTAGTTTTAGGGTTGAAGATTAGGATTAGGGTTAGGATTAAAGGTTAGCGTGAGAGTTAACGCTTAGTGTTAAGGTTAAGAGTTAGGGTTTAGGGTTAGGTTTAGGGTTAGGGTTAGTGTTAGGGTTAGAGTTATGTGCTATGATTTGTGTTAGAGGTGAGGGTTAGGTTTACTTGTCACGGTGAGGGTTACGTTTACGGGTTAGCATTAGGGTTAGGGTTAAGGGATAGGATTAGGGTTAAGTGTTGGGATTAGAGTTAGGGTTTAGTGTTAGGGTTATCATTAAGGATTAGGGGTAGGGTCAGGGTTAAATGCTTGGGTGCGGGTAATGGTTAGGGTCAGGGATAATGTTCACGGATAGGGTTAGTGTTAAGGGTTACGGGTAGGTTTAGGGTTCAGGGTTAGAGTTAGCATTAGGGCTTAAGGTTAGGATTAGGCGTTAGGTTAGATTTAGGGTTAGGTCTAGGCGTTAGGGTAAGGGCTAGCGTTTGGGTTAAGAGATAGGGTTAGGTTTAGTGCCTAGGATTAGGGTTAGGGTTTGGAGTTAAAGTAAGTGTTAGGGGTTAGGTTTAAGGATCAAAGGTTAGGGTTATTTTTAGCTGTAGTGTTAGGGTTAGGGATAAGGGATCCCATTAGCATTAAGGGTCTTCCTTACTGTAGGGTTAACGATTAGGCTTAGAGTTAAAGTTTCAGGTTAGGGTCAGTGTTAAGATTTAGGGTGAGGGTTAACGGTTAGGGTAAAGGTTAAGCGTTAGGGTTAGGGATTAGTGATTAGGGTTTTTGGTTAGTGTTAGGGTTAGCGGTTAGGAGTTAGTGTTTTATGAAGGGGTATGGTTAGAATTAGGATTGGGGTTAGAGTTAGGGTGAGGTATAGGGGTTAGGTTTAGGGGTTAGTTTTAGGGTAAAAGGATAGGATTAGGGTTACGGGTTGGGCTTAGGTTTAGGGTTAAAGTTTACTGCTAGGGTTAGGGATAGGGTTCAGGGTTAGCTTTAGGCGTTCTGGTTAGGGTTAGGTGTAAGGTTAGTGTCAGGGTTAGGTCTAGTCATGAGGGTAAAGTTTAGGGTTAGCTTTAAGAGCTAGGGTTAGGTTTAATGGTTAGGATTAGGATTAGGGCTAAGGGTTAGGGTAAGGCTTAGGGGTTAGGGTGAAGGGTTAGGGTGAAGGGTTAGGGTTTTTGTTAGGCATAGCGTTGGGGTTAGAAGTAAGGGTTACTGTCAGTGTTAGGGTTGTAGGTAGGGTTCCGGTTAGGGTTAGCGGTTTAGAATTAGGGTTAGGGATTAGGTGTCACGGTGATGACTACGAGATAGGGTTAGAATTATGGGATAGGGGTTGTTCTCAGGAAATGGGTTATGCATTAACGTTAGGATAAGAGGTTAAAGTTAGGCGCACGGTGAGGTTTACGTGTTAAGGGGAGAAATAGGAACAGGGTTGGGTGTTATGTTCAGGGTTAGGGTTATCTGTTACAGGTATTGTTTATGCTTAGCGCACGGGCCCTGTCTGCATTAGGCGGGCGGGGAGGGTTTAGGGGGCTGGGATTGTACCCGAGAACCCACTCTATCATACTTTGGGTATGGGCCCGTGGGTTTCATGCAGGACACAGTGGTAGAGCCTCCTTTCACGCATGGCATGCGAGGATTACAGGCTTTCTAAACTCTAAGAAAGCAAGAAGTCTGAGAATTAGATTTAGGGTTAGGATTATGGTTAGGGTTAAGGATGAAGTTTAGTGTTAGGGTGAGGACTTAGGGTTAGGGCTTAGGGTTAGGGTTAAAGGTTACTCTTAGGTTTAACGGTTACACTTTGGTTTAGGGTTGAGGTTTACGGTTAGGGTTAATATGAGGGGTTAGGGTTTGGTACAGGATTAGGGTTAAGTGTTAGGATTAGGGTTAGGATAAAAGGTTAGCGTGAGAGTTAACACTTAGGGTTAAGTTTAAGAGTTAGGGTTTAGGGTTAGGGTTAGGGTTAGTTTTAGGGTTAGAGTTATGTGCTATGGTTTGTGTTAGAGTTTAGGGTTAGGTTTACTGGTGACGGTTAGGACTACGTTTAGGGGTTAGCATTAGGGTTAGGGTTAAGGGATAAGTTTAGAGTTAAGTGTTGGGCTTAGGGTTAGGGTTTACTGTTAGGGTAATCATTAAGGAATGGGGTTAGGTTGAGGGTTAAATGTTTGGGTGCGGGTAATGGTTATGGTCAGATTTAGGTTCACGGATAGGGTTAGTGTTAAGGGTTACGGGTAGGTTTAGGGTTCAGGGTTAGAGTTAGCATTAGGACTTAAGGTTAGGATTAGGCGGTAGGTTAGATTTAGGGTTAGATCTAGGCGTTTGGGTAAGGGCTAGCGTTAGGTTTAAGAGATAGGGTTAGGTTTAATGCTTAGGATTAGGGTTAGGATTTGGGGTTAAAGTAAGTGTTAGGTGTTAGGTTTAAGGATCAAAGGTTAGGGTTATTTTTAGCTGTAGTGTTAGGGTTAGGGATAAGGGATCCCATTAGCATTGAGGGTCTTCCTTACTGTAGGGTTAAGGGTTAGGCTTAGAGTTAAAGCTTAAGGTTAGGGTCAGTGTTAAGATTTAGGGTGAGGGTTAACGGTTAGGGTAAAGGTTAAGCGTTAGGGTTAGGGATTAGTGATTAGGGTTTTTGGTTAGTGTTAGGGTTAGCGGTTAGGAGTTAGTGTTTTATGAAGGGGTATGGTTAGAATTAGGATTGGGGTTAGAGTTAGGGTGAGGTATAGGGGTTAGGTTTAGGGGTTAGTTTTAGGGTAAAAGGATAGGATTAGGGTTACGGGTTGGGCTTAGGTTTAGGGTTAAAGTTTACTGCTAGGGTTAGGGATAGGGTTCAGGGTTAGCTTTAGGGGTTCTGGTTAGGATTAGGTGTTAGGTTAGTGTCAGGGTTAGGTCTAGTCGTGAGGGTAAGGTTTAGGGTTAGCTTTAAGAGCTAGGGTTAGGTTTAATGGTTAGGATTAGGATTAGGGTTAAGGGTTAGGGTAAGTCTTAGGGGTTAGGGTGAAGGGTTAGGGTCAAGGGTTAGGGTTCTTGTTAGGCATAGCGTTGGGGTTAGAAGTAAGGGTTACTGTCAGTGTTAGGGTTGTAGGTAGGGTTACGGTTAGGGTTAGCGGTTAAGAATTAGGGTTAGCGATTAGGTGTCACAGTGATGACTAGGAGATAGGGTTAGAATTATGGGATAGGGGTTGTTCTCAGGAAATGGGTTATGCATTAACGTTAGGATAAGGGGTTAAAGTTAGTCGCACGGTGAGGTTTACGTGTTAAGGGCAGAAATAGGAACAGGGTTGGGTGATATGTTCAGGGTTAGGGTTATCTGTTAAAGGTATTGTTTATGCTTAGCGCACGGGCCCTGTCTGCATTAGGCGGGCAGGGGGAGTTTAGGGGGCTGGGATTGTACCCGGGAACCCACTCTAACATTCTCTCGGTATGGGCCCGTGGGTTTCATGCAGGACACAGTGGTAGAGCCTCCTTTCACGCATGGCATGGGAGGATTGCAGGCTTTCTAAACTCTAAGAAAGCAAGAAGTCTGAGAATTAGATTTAGGGTTAGGATTATGGTTAGGGTTAAGGATGAAGTTTAGTGTTAGGGTGAGGGCTTAGGGTTAGGGATTAGGGTTAGGGTTAAAGGTTACTCTTAGTTTTAACGGTTACACTTTGGTTTCGGGTTGAGGTTTCCGGTTAGGGTTAAGATGAGGGGTTAGGGTTTGGTACAGGTTTAGGGTTAAGTGTTAGGTTTAGGGTTGAAGATTAGGATTAGGGTTAGGATTAAAGGTTAGCGTGAGAGTTAACGCTTAGGGTTAAGGTTAAGAGTTAGGGTTTAGGGTTAGGGTTAGGGTTAGTTTTAGGGTTAGAGTTATGTGCTATGGTTTGTGTTAGAGGTTAGGGTTAGGTATACTGGTCACGGTTAGGGATACGTTTAGGGGTTAGCGTTAGGGTTAGGGTTAGGGTTAAGGGATAGGATTAGGGTTAAGTGTTGGGCTTAGGGTTAGGGTTTAGTGTTAGGGTTATCATTAAGGATTAGGGTTAGGGTCAGGGTTAAATGCTTCGGTGCGGGTAATGGTTTGGGTCAGGGTTAAGGTTCATGGATAGGGTTAGTGTTAAGGGTTACGGGTAGGTTTAGGGTTCAGGGTTAGAGTTAGCATTAGGGCTTAAGGTTAGGATGAGACGGTAGGTTAGATTTAGGGTTAGATCTAGGCGTTAGGGTAAGGGCTAGCGTTAGAGTTAAGAGATAGGGTTAGGTTTAATGCTTAGAATTAGGGTTAGGGTTTGTGGTTAAAGTAAGTGTTAGGGGTAAGGTTTAAGGATCAAAGGTTCGGGTTATTTTTAGCTGTAGTGTTAGGGTTAGGGATAAGGGATCCCATTAGCATTAAGGGTCTTCCTTACTGTAGGGTTAAGGGTTAGGCTTAGAGTTAAAGGTTAATGTTAGGGTCAGGGTTAAGATTTAGGGTGAGGGTTAACGGTTAGGGTAAAGGTTAAGCGTTAGGGTTAGGGATTAGTGATTAGGGTTTTTGGTTAGTGTTAGGGTTAGCGGTTAGGAGTTAGTGTTTTATGAAGGGGTATGGTTAGAATTAGGATTGGGGTTAGAGTTAGGGTGAGGTATAGGGGTTAGGTTTAGGGGTTAGTTTTAGGGTAAAAGGATAGGATTAGGGTTACGGGTTGGGCTTAGGTTTAGGGTTAAGGTTTACTGCTAGGGTTAGGGATAAGGTTGAGGGTTAGCTTTAGGGGTTCTGGTTACGGTTAGATGTTAAGTTAGTGTCAGGGATAGGATTAGTCGTGAGGGTAAGGTTTAGGGTTAGCTTTAAGAGCTAGGGTTAGGATTAATGGTTAAGATTAGGATTAGGGTTAAGGGTTAGGGTAAGGCTTAGGGGTTAGGGTGAAGGGTTAGGGTCAAAGGTTAGGGTTTTTGTTAGGCATAGCGTTGGGGTTAGAAGTAAGGGTTACTGTCAGTGTTAGGGTTGTAGGTAGGGTTACGGTTAGGGTTAGCGGTTTAGAATTACGGTTAGAGATTAGGTTTCACAGTGATGACTAGGAGAGAGGGTTAGAATTATGGGATAGGGGTTGTTCTCAGGAAATGGGTTATGCATTAACGTTAGGATAAGAGGTTAAAGTTAGGCGCACGGTGAGGTTTACATGTTAAGGGGAGAAAGAGGAACAGGGTTGGGTGTTATGTTCAGGGTTAGGGTTATCTGATAAAGGTATTCTTTATGCTTAGCGCACGGGCCCTGTCTGCATTAGGCGGGCGGGGGGAGTTTAGGGGGCTGGGATTGTACCCGGGAACACACTCTATCATACTCTGGGTATGGGCCCGTGGGTTTCATGCAGGACACAGTGGTAGAGCCTCCTTTCACGCATGGCATGGGAGGATTGCAGGCTTTCTAAACTCTAAGAATGCAAGAAGTCTTAGAATGAGATTTAGGGTTAGGATTATGGTTAGGGTTAAGGATGAAGTTTAGTGTTAGGGTGAGGGCTTAGGTTTAGGGATTAGGGTTAGGGTGAAAGGTTACTGTTAGGTTTAACGGTTACACTTTGGTTTCGGGTTGAGGTTTACGGTTAGGGTTAAGATGAGGGGTTAGTGTTTGGAACAGGGTTAGGGTTAAGTGTTAGGTTTAGGGTTGAAGATTAGGATTAGGGTTAGGATTAAAGGTTAGCGTGAGAGTTAACGCTTAGGGTTAAGGTTAAGAGTTAGGGTTTAGGGTCAGGGTTAGGGTTAGGCTTAGTTTTAGGTTTAGAGTTATGTGCTATGGTTTGTGTTAGGGGTTAGGGTTAGGTTTACTGGTCACGGTTAGGGTTACGTTTAGGGGTTAGCATTAGGGTTAGGGTTAAGGGATAGGATTAGGGTTAAGTGTTGGGCTTAGGGTTAGGGTTTAGTGTTAGGGTTATCATTAAGGATTAGGGGTAGGGTCAGGGTTAAATGCTTGGGTGCGGGTAATGGTTAGGGTCAGGGTTAAGGTTCACGGATAGGGTTAGTGTAAGGGTTACGGGTAGGTTTAGGGTTCAGTGTTAGAGTTAGCATTAGGGCTTAAGGTTAGGATGAGACGGTAGGTTAGAATTCGGGTTAGATCTAGGCGTTAGTGTAAGGGCTAGCGTTAGGGTTAAGAGATAGGGTTAGGTTTAATGCTTAGGATTAGGTTTAGGGTTTGGGGTTAAAGTAAGTGTTAGGGGTTAGGTTTAAGGATCAAAGGTTAGGGTTATTTTTAGCTGTAGTGTTAGGGTTAGGGATAAGGGATCCCATTAGCATTAAGGGTCTTCCTTACTGTAGGGTTAAGGGTTAGGCTTAGAGTTAAAGGTTCAGGTTAGGGTCAGTGTTAAGATTTAAGGTGAGGGTTAACGGTTAGGGTAAAGGTTAAGCGTTAGGGTTAGGGATTAGTGATTAGGGTTTTTGGTTAGTGTTAGGGTTAGTGGTTAGGAGTTAGTGTTTTATGAAGGGGTATGGTTAGAATTAGGATTGGGGTTAGAGTTAGGGTGAGGTATAGGGGTTAGGTTTAGGGGTTAGTTTAGGGTAAAAGGATAGGATTAGGGTTACGGGTTGGGCTTAGGTTTAGGGTTAAAGTTTAGTGCTAGGGTTAGGGATAGGGTTCAGGGTTAGCTTTAGGGGTTCTGGTTAGGGTTAGGTGTTAGGTTAGTGTCAGGGTTAGGTCTAGTCGTGAGCGTAAGGTTTAGGGTTAGCTTTAAGAGCTAGGGTTAGGTTTAATGGTTAGGATTAGGATTAGGGTTAAGGGTTAGGGTAAGGCTTAGGGGTTAGGGTCAAGGGTTAGGGTTTTTGTTAGGCATAGCGTTGGTGTTAGAAGTAAGGGTTACTGTCAGTGTTAGGGTTGTAGGTAGGGTTACGGTTAGGGTTAGCAGTTTAGAATTAGGGTTAGGGATTAGGTGTCACAGTGATGACTAGGAGATAGGGTTAGAATTATGGGATAGGGGTTGTTCTCAGGAAATGGGTTATGCATTAACGTTAGGATAAGAGGTTAAAGTTAGGCGCACGGTGAGGTTTACGTGTTAAGGGGAGAAATAGGAACAGGGTTGGGTGTTATGTTCAGGGTTAGGGTTATCTGTTAAAGGTATTGTTTATGCTTAGCGCACGGGCCCTGTCTGCATTAGGCGGGCGGGGGGAGTTTAGGGGGCTGGGATTGTACCCGGGAACCCACTCTATCATACTCTGGGTATGGGCCCGTGGGTTTCATGCAGGACACAGTGGTAGAGCCTCCTTTCATGCATGGCCTGGGAGGATTGCAGGCTTTCTAAACTCTAAGAAAGCAAGAAGTCTTAGAATGAGATTTAGGGTTAGGATTATGGTTAGGGTTAAGGATGAAGTTTAGTGTTAGGGTGAGGGCTTAGGGTTAGGGATTAGGATTAGGGTTAAAGGTTACTCTTAGGTTTAACGGTTACACTTTGGTTTCGGGTTTAGGGTTACGGTTAGGGTTAAGATGAAGGGTTAGGGTTAGGTACAGGGTTAGGGTTAAGTGTTAGGTTTAGGGTTGAAGATTAGGATTAGGGTTAGGATTAAAGGTTAGCGTGAGAGGTAACGCTTAGGGTTAAGGTTAAGAGTTAGGGTTAAGGGTTAGGGTTAGGGTTAGGGTTCGTTTTAGGGTTAGAGTTATGTGCTATGGTTTGTGTTACAGGTTAGGGTTAGGTTTACTGGTGACGGTTAGGGTTACGTTTAGGGGTTCGCATTAGAGTTAGGGTTAGGGTTAAGGGATAGGATTAGGGTTAAGTGTTGGGCTTAGGGTTAGGGTTTAGTGTTAGGGTTATCAATAAGGATTAGGGTTAGGGTCAGGTTTAAATGCTTGGGTGCGGGTAATGGTTAGAGTCAGGGTTAAGATTCACGGATAGGGTTAGTGTTAAGGGTTACGGGTAGGTTGAGGGTTCAGGGTTAGAGTTAGCATTAGGGCTTAAGGTTAGGATTAGGCGGTAGGTTAGATTTAGGGTTAGATCTAGGCGTTAGGGTAAGGGCTAGCGTTAGGGTTAAGAGATAGGGTAAGGTTTAATGCTTAGGATTAGGGTTAGGGTTTGGGGATAAAGTAAGTGTTAGGGGTTAGGTTTAAGGATCAAAGGTTAGGGTTATTTTTAGCTGTAGTGTTAGGGTTAGGGACAAGGGATCCCATTAGCGTTAAGGGTCTTCCTTACTGTAGGGTTAAGGGTTAGGCTTAGAGTTAAAGGTTAAGGTTAGGGTCAGGGTTAAGATTTAGGGTGAGGGTTAACGGTTAGGGTAAAGGTTAAGCATTAGGGTTAGGGATTAGTGATTAGGGTTTTTGGTTAGTGTTAGGGTTAGCGGTTAGGAGTTAGTGTTTTATGAAGGGGTATGGTTAGAATTAGGATTGGGGTTAGAGTTAGGGTGAGGTATAGGGGTTAGGTTTAGGGGTTAGTTTTAGGGTAAAAGGATAGGATTAGGGTTACGGGTTGGGCTTAGGTTTAGGGTTAAGGTTTACTTCTAGGGTTAGGGATAAGTTTGAGGGTTAGCTTTAGGGGTTCTGGTTACGGTTAGATGTTAAGTTAGTGTCAGGGTTAGGATTAGTCGTGAGGGTAAGGTTTAGGGTTAGCTTTAAGAGCTAGGGTTAGGATTAATGGTTAAGATTAGGATTAGGGTTAAGGGTTAGGGTAAGGCTTAGGGGTTAGGGTGAAGGGTTAGGGTCAAAGGTTAGGGTTTTTGTTAGGCATAGCGTTGGGGTTAGAAGTAAGGGTTACTGTCAGTGTTAGGGTTGTAGGTAGGGTTACGGTTAGGGTTAGCGGTTTAGAATTAGGGTTAGAGATTAGGTGTCACAGTGATGACGAGGAGATAGGGTTAGAATTATGGGATAGGGGTTGTTCTCAGGAAATGGGTTATGCATTAACGTTAGGATAAGAGGTTAAAGTTAGGCGCACGGTGAGGTTTACGTGTTAAGGGGAGAAAGAGGAACAGGGTTGGGTGTTATGTTCAGGGTTAGGGTTATCTGTTAAAGGTATTCTTTATGCTTAGCGCACGGGCCCTGTCTGCATTAGGCGGGCGGGGGGAGTTTAGGGGGCTGGGATTGTACCCGGGAACCCACTCTATCATACTCTGGGTATGGGCCCGTGGGTTTCATGCAGGACACAGTGGTAGAGCCTCCTTTCACGCATGGCATGGGAGGATTGCAGGCTTTCTAAACTCTAAGAATGCAAGAAGTCTGAGAATGATATTTAGGGTTAGGATTATGGTTAGGGTTAAGGATGAAGTTTAGTGTTAGGGTGAGGGCTTAGGGTTAGGGATTAGGGTTAGGGTGAAAGGTTACTGTTAGGTGTAACGGTTACACTTTGGTTTCGGGTTCAGGTTTACGGTTAGGGTTAAGTAGAGGGGTTAGGGTTTGGTATAGGGTTAAGGTTAAGTGTTAGGTTTAGGGTTGAAGATTAGGATTAGGGTTAGGATTAAAGGTTAGCGTGAGAGTTAACGCTTAGGGTTAAGGTTAAGAGTTAGGGTTTAGGGTTAGGGTTAGGGTTAGTTTTAGGGTTAGAGTTATGTGCTATGGTTTGTGTTAGGGGTTAGGGTTAGGTTTACTGGTCACGGTTAGGGTTACGTTTAGGGGTTAGCATTAGGGTTAGGGTTAAGGGATAGGATTAGGGTTAAGTGTTGGGCTTAGGGTTAGGGTTTAGTGCTAGGGTTATCATTAAGGATTAGGGGTAGGGTCAGGGTTAAATGCTTGGGTGCGGGTAATGGTTAGGGTCAGGGTTAAGGTTCACGGATAGGGTTAGTGTAAGGGTTACGGGTAGGTTTAGGGTTCAGTGTTAGAGTTAGCATTAGGGCTTAAGGTTAGGATTAGACGGTAGGTTAGATTTAGGGTTAGATCTAGGCGTTAGGGTAAGGGCTAGCGTTAGGGTTAAGTGATAGGGTTAGGTTTAATGCTTAGGATTAGGGTTAGGGTTTGGGGTTAAAGTAAGTGTTAGGGGTTAGGTTTAAGGATCAAAGGTTAGGGTTATTTTTAGTTGTAGTGTTTGGGTTAGGGATAAGGGATCCCATTAGCCTTAAGGGTCTTCCTTACTGTAGGGTTAAGGGTTAGGCTTAGAGTTAAAGGTTCAGGTTAGGATCCGTGTTAAGATTTAAGGTGAAGGTTAACGGTTAGGGTAAAGGTTAAGCGTTAGGGTTAGGGATTAGTGATTAGGGTTTTTGGTTAGTGTTAGGGTTATCGGTTAGGAGTTAGTGTTTTATGAAGGGGTATGGTTAGAATTAGGATTGGGGTTAGACTTAGGGTGAGGTATAGGGGTTAGGTTTAGGGGTTAGTTTTAGGGTAAAAGGATAGGATTAGGGTTAGGGTTGGGCTTAGGTTTAGGGTTAAAGTTTACTGCTAGGGTTAGGGATAGGGTTCAGGTTTAGTTTTAGGGGTTCTGGTTAGGGTTAGGTGTTAGGTTAGTGTCAGGGTTAGGTCTAGTCGTGAGGGTAAGGTTTATTGTTAGCTTTAAGAGCTTGGGTTAGGTTTAATGGTTAGGATTAGGATTAGGGTTAAGGATTAGGGTAAGGCTTAGGGGTTAGGGTGAAGGGTTAGGGTCAAAGGTTAGGGTTTTTCTTAGGAATAGCGTTGGGGTTAGAAGTAAGGGTTACTGTCAGTGTTAGGGTTGAAGGTAGGGTTACGGTTAGGGTTAGCGGTTTAGAATTAGGGTTAGCGATTAGGTGTCACAGTGATGACTAGGAGATAGGGTTAGAATTATGGGATAGGGGTTTTTCTCAGAAAATGGGTTATGCATTAACATTAGGATAAGAAGTTAATGTTAGGCCTAGGTTGAGGTTTACGTGTTAAGGGGAGAAATAGGACCAGGGTTGGGTGTTATGTTCAGGGTTAGGGTTATCTGTTAAAAGTATTGTTTATGCTTAGCGCACGGACCCTGTCTGCATTAGGCGGGTGGGGGGAGTTTAGGGGGCTGGGATTGTACCCGGGAACCCACTCTATGATACTCTGGGTATGGGCCCGTGGGTTTCATGCAGGACACAGTGGTAGAGCCTCCTTTCACGCATGGCATGGGAGGATTGCAGGCTTTCTAAACTCTAAGAAAGCAAGAAGTCTGAGAATGAGATTTACGGTTAGGATTATGGTTAGGGTTAAGGATGAAGTTTAGTGTTAGGGTGAGGGTTTAGGGTTAGGGATTAGGGTTAGGGTTAAAGGTTACTCTTAGGTTTAACGGTTACACTTTGGTTTCGGGTTGAGGTTTAGGGTTAGGGTTAAGATGAGGGGTTAGGGTTAGGTACAGGGTTAGGGTTAAGTGTTAGGTTTAGGGTTGAAGATTAGGATTAGGGTTAGGATTAAAGGTTAGCGTGAGAGTTAACACTTAGTGTTAAGGTTAAGAGTTAGGGTTTCGGGTTAGGTTTAGTGTTAGGGTTAGTTTGAGGGTTAGAGTTATGTGCTATGGTTTGTTTTAGAGGTTAGGGTTAGGTTTACTGGTGACGGTTAGGATTACGTTTAGGGGTTAGCACTAGGGTTAGGGTGAAGGGATAGGATTAGGGTTAAGTGTTGGGCTTAGGGTTAGGGTTTAGTGTTAGGGTTATCATTAAGGATTAGGGGTAGGGTCAGGGTTAAATGCTTGGGTGCGGGTAATGGTTAGGGTCAGGGTTAAGGTTCACGGATAGGGTTAGTGTTAAGGGTTACGGGTAGGTTTAGGGTTCAGGGTTAGAGTTAGCATTAGGGCTTAAGGTTAGGATTAGGCGGTAGGTTAGATTTAGGGTTAGATCTAGGCGTTAGGGTAAGGGCTAGCGTTAGGGTTAAGAGATAGGGTTAGGTTTAATGCTTAGGATTAGGTTTAGGGTTTGGGGTTAAAGTAAGTGTTAGGTGTTAGTTTTAAGGATCAAAGGTTAGGGTTATTTTTAGCTGTAGTGTTAGGGTTAGGGATAAGGGATCCCATTAGCATTAAGGGTCTTCCTTACTGTAGAGTTAAGGGTTAGGCTTAGAGTTAAAGGTTAATGTTAGGGTCAGTGTTAAGATTTAGGGTGAGGGTTAACGGTTAGGGTAAAGGTTAAGCGTTAGGGTTAGGGATTAGTGATTAGGGTTTTTGGATATTGTTAGGGTTAGCGGTTAGGAGTTAGTGTTTTATGAAGGGGTATGGTTACAATTAGGATTGGGTTTAGAGTTAGGGTGAGGTATAGGGGTTAGGTTTAGGGATTAGTATTAGGGGAAAAGGATAGGATTAGGGTTACGGGGTGGGCTTAGGATTAGGGTTAAAGTTTACTGCTAGGGTTAGGGATAGGCTTCAGGGTTAGCTTTAGGGGTTCTGGTTAGGGTTAGGTGTTAGGTTAGTGTCAGGGTTAGGTCTAGTCGTGAGGGTAAGGTTTAGGGTTAGCTTTAAGAGCTAGGGTTAGGTTTAATGGTTAGGATTAGGATTAGGGTTAAGGGTTAGGGTAAGGCTTAGGGGTTAGGGTGAAGGGTTAGGGTCAAGGGTTAGGGTTTTTGTTAGGCATAGCGTTGGGGTTAGAAGTAAGGGTTACTGTCAGTGTTAGGGTTGTAGGTAGGGTTACGGTTAGGGTTAGCGGTTTAGAATTAGGGTTAGGGATTAGGTGTCACAGTGATGACTAGGAGATAGGGTTAGAATTATGGGATAGGGGTTGTTCTCAGGAAATGGGTTATGCATTAACGTTAGGATAAGAGGTTAAAGTTAGGCGCACGGTGAGGTTTACGTGTTAAGGGGAGAAATAGGAACAGGGTTGGGTGTTATGTTGAGGGTTAGGGTTATCTGTTAAAGGTATTGTTTATGCTTAGCGCACGGGCCCTGTCTGCATTAGGCGGGTGGGGGGAATTTAGGGGGCTGGGATTGTACCCGGGAACCCACTCTATGATACTCTGGGTATGGGCCCGTGGGTTTCATGCAGGACACAGTGGTAGAGCCTCCTTTCACGCATGGCATGGGAGGATTGCAGGCTTTTAAACTCTAAGAAAGGAAGAAGTATTATAATTTGATTTTAGGGTTAGGTTTATGGATAGGGTTAAGGATAAATTTTAGTGTTAGTGTGAGGGCTTAGGGTTAGGGATTAGGGTTAGGGTTAAAGGTTACTCTTAGGTTTAACGGTTACACTTTGGTTTCGGGTTGAGGTTTACGGTTAGGGTTAAGATGAGGGGTTAGAGTGTGGTACAGGGTTAGGGTTAAGTGTTAGGTTTAGGGTTGAAGATTAGGATTAGGGTTAGGATTAAAGGTTAGCATGAGAGTGAACGCTTAGTGTTAAGGTTAAGTGTTAGGGTTTAGGGCCGGGTGCGGTGGCTCACGCCTGTAATCCTACCACTCTGGGAGGCCGAGGTGGGTGGATCGTTTGAGCTCAGGAGTTCAAGACCAGCCTGAGCAAGAGCGAGACCCCATCTGTACTAAAAAATAGAAAGAAATTATATGGACAGCTAAAAATTTATATAGAAAAAAATTAGCCGGGCATGGTGGCGCATGCCTGTAGTCCCAGCTGCTCGGGAGGCTGAGACAGGAGGATTCCTTGAGCTCAGGAGTCTGAGGTTGCTGTGAGCTAGGCTGATGCCACGGCACTCACTCTATCTTGGGCAACAGAGTGAGACTCTCTCAAAAAAAAAAAAAAAAAAAAAGATTTAGGGTTTAGGGTTATGGTTAGGGTTAGGGTTAGTTTTAGGGTTAGAGTTATATGCTATGGTTTATGTTAGAGGTTAGGGTTAGGTTTACTGTTCACGGTTAGGGTTGGGTTTAGGGGTTAGCATTAGGGTTAGGGATTAGGTTTAGGGTAAGGGTCTAGAGTTAATGTTGGTCTTTAGGCTCGGGGCTTAGGTTCAGGATCAGGGGTTAGCGTTGGTGGTAGGGCTTAGCTTTAGCGGTCAGTTTAAGGGCACAGGACCTGGTTAATCTACGGTGAGACGGGTGCGGTCGGAGTCACCACGAAAGCACAACATCATTCCCTGGGCCTTGGGAGAGGACCTCCATGCAGGACTCAGGCGGAGCCTCATCTCACACATGGCATGGCTGTATTGTAGGCTTGCTTCACTCTGGGAATGGAAGTAGTGTGAGAATTAGGGTTGGGGTTGGGGTTAGGGTTTTACGTGTTAGGGGTTAGGTTTCGAGTCAGGGTTAGGTGCTAGGGATTAGTGGTTAGGGTTAGAGTTAGTGTTAGGGGTAAGGTGTTAAGTCTGGGTTAGGGGGCCAGGGTAAGGTTTAGGGTTGGAGTTAGCGTTAGGGTTAGGGGTTAGGGTTAAGGGATAGGGTTAGGATTCAGGGTGTGGGGTAGAGGGTTAGCAGTTGGGGTTAGGCCTAGGGGTTAGGGATATTGTTAGGGTTAAGGGTTAGGAGCTTGGTTCAGGTTTAAGGTTAGCATTAGGGGTTGGGGTTAGTGTTAACTGTAGGTCAGTGTTCGGGTTAGATCTCTAGGCATTAGGGTAAAGGTTAGGGTTAGGGTTAAGAGTTAGGGTTATGTTTAATGGTTAGGATTGGGAATAGGGTTAAGGGTTAGGGTTAAGGTTAGGGGTTACGACTAAGGATCAACGGTTAGGGTTACTTTTAGGCGTAGGATTAGGGTAAGGGGTTAGGGTTAGTGTTAGTGTTGTTGGTCGGGTTAAGGTTAGGGTTGGCGTTTCAGAATTAGGGATTAGGTGTTACGGTTATAGCTAGGAGGTAGGGTTATAATGACGGTATAGGGCTTGTTCTCAGGGTGTCATGCATTAACGTTAAGATATGGGGTTAAAGTTAGGGTTATGGTGAGGTTTACCTGTTAAGGTGAGCAGTAGGATCAGGGTTAGGTGTTATGTTGTGGGTTAGGCTTATGGGTGAGGGGTAGGGTTTATGCTTAGGGCACGGGCCCTGTATGCTCTAGGAGGCAAAGTTAGGTGTCTGGGATGGTCGCTGGGAACCCACTCTACCGCACGCAGTGTATGGGCCTCTGGGTTTCATGCAGGACACTGTGGCAGAGCCTCCTTTCACGCATGGCGTGGGAGGATTGCAGGCTTTCTAAACTCTAAGAAAGCAAGAAGTCTGAGAATTAGATTTAGGGTTAGGGTTATGGTTAGGGTTAAGGATGAAGTTTAGTGTTAGGGTGAGGGCTTAGGCTTAGGGATTACGGTTAGGGTTAAAGGTTACTCTTAGATTTAACGGTTACACTTTGGTTTAGGGTTGAGGTTTACGGTTAGGGTTAAGATGAGGGGTTTGGGTTTGGTACAGGGTTAGGGTTAAGTGTTAGGTTTAGGGTTGAAGATTAGGATTAGGGTTAGGATTAAAAGTTAGCGTGAGAGTTAACGCTTAGGGTTAAGGTTAAGAGTTAGGGTTTAGGGTTAGGGTTAGGGTTAGGGTTAGTTTTAGGGTTAGAGTTATGTGCTATGGTTTGTGTTAGAGGTTAGGGTTAGGTTTACTGTTCACGGTTAGGGTTACGTTTAGCGGTTAGCATTAGGGTTAGGGTTAGGGTTAGGGTTAAGGGATAGGATTAGGGTTAAGTGTTGGGTTTAGGGTTAGGGTTTAGTGTTAGGGTTATCATTAAGGATTAGGGGTAGGGTCAGGGTTAAATGCTTGGGTGCGGGTAATGGTTAGGGTCAGGGTTAAGGTTTACGGATAGGGTTCGTGTTAAGGGTTACAGGGTAGGTTTAGGGTTGAGGGTTAGCGTTAGCCTTAAGGCTTAAGGTTAGCATTAGGCGGGAGGTTATATTTAGGGTTAGATCTAGGCGTTAGGGTAAGGGCTAGGGTTAGGGTTAAGAGATAGGTTTAGGTTTAATGCTTAGGATTAGGGTTAGGGTTTGGGGTTAAAGTAAGTGTTAGGGGTTAGGTTTAAGGATCAAAGGTTAGGGTTATTTTTAGCTGTAGTGTTAGGGTTAGGGATAAGGGATACCATTAGCATTAAGGGTCTTCCTTACTGTAGGGTTAAGGGTTAGGCTTAGAGTTAAAGGTTAAGGTTAGGGTCAGTGTTAAGAATTAGGGTGAGGGTTAACGGTTAGGGTAAAGGTTAAGCGTTAGGGTTAGGGATTAGCGATTAGGGTTTTTGGTTAGTGTTAGGGTTAGCGGTTAGGAGTTCGTGTTTTATGAAGGGGTATGGTTAGAATTAGGATTGGGGTTAGAGTTAGGGTTAGGTATAGGGGTTAGGTTTAGGGGTTAGTTTTAGGGTAAAAGGATAGGATTAGGGTTATGGGTTGGGCTTAGGTTTAGGGTTAAAGATTACTGCTAGGGTTAGGGATAGAGTTCAGGGTTAGCTTTAGGGGTTCTGGTTAGGGTTAGGTGTTAGGTTAGTGCCAGGGTTAGGTCTAGTCGTGAGGGCAAGGTTTAGGGTTAGCTTTAAGAGTTAGGGTTAGGTTTAATGGTTAGGATTAGGATTAGGGTTAAGGGTTAGCGTAAGGCTTAGGGGTTTGGGTGAAGGGTTAGGGTTTTTGTTAGGCATAGCGTTTGGGTTAGAAGTAAGGATTACAGTCAGTGTTAGGGTTGTAGGTAGGGTTCCGGTTAGGGTTAGCGGTTTAGAATTAGGGTTAGGGATTAGGTGTTCCAGTGATGACTAGGAGATAGGGTTAGAATTATGGGATAGGGGTTGTTCTCAGGGAATGGGTTATGCACTAACGTTAGGATAAGAGGTTAAAGTTAGGCGCACGGTGAGGTTTACGTGTTAAGGGGAGAAATAGGAACAGGGTTGGGTGTTATGTTAAGGGTTAGGGTTATCTGTTAAAGGTATTGTTTATGCTAAGCGCACGGGCCCTGTCTGCATTAGGCGGGCGGGGGGAGTTTAGGGGGCTGGGATTGTACCTGGGAACCCACTCTATGATACTCTGGGTATGGGCCCGTGGGTTTCAACACATCCACACCGACCCCACAGGAAAAAAAAAAAAAACACCGTAGCCTCCAGCTACTAATTATAATGCTAACTTGCAAAATTTGCCTGCATTTTAAAACAATCTAAAAATGGTGGTGGGATGATACTTAGAAGAATGGCTTCTTGTCAGTCTCCACTAACAAAAATAGGCAACACCATGTCAGCTACTCCTCAGCATAGTTATGTCCGTCGCAGCCTTCTTGGGTTTCAGGAGGCACAAACAAACGTTATCACAATTATGGTGAAACGCTGAACACCTGCAAATAATTTTCAACGTAGTGGTTAATTGAAAAGCTCTGCGGCATACTTCTTGGAACAAGCCAGTTACCTGTTCCCACGCAAAGAGGAGTATATAGAACCATGGTGGATTTCCAGCTGATGAAGTAAAGGATTATTAAAGGAACGGGATGACCATGGGGATCATCGTTAATTCTCTGAAACAGAATCCGCCCTTTTCACCTGCCAAACACATGGCCACTTATCCTCTCTGGGGATAATAAAAACTAACCAGCGAACTGACAGAGGGCCTGACCCCCCCATCCAAATCGACCACACACAAAAAAAAAAACGTACCCTACAGCTACTAATTATAATGCTAACTTGCAAAATTTCCCTGCATTTTAAAACAATGGAAAAATGGTGGTGGGATGATACTTAGAAGAATGGCTTCTTGTCTGTCTCCACTAACAAAAATAGGCAACACCAAGTCAGCTACTCCTCAGCATAGTTATGTCCGTCGCAGCCTTCTTGGATTTCAGGAGGCACATACAAACGTTATCAAAATTATGGTGAAACGCTGAAAACCTGCAAATAATTTTCAACGTAGTGGTTAATTGAAAAGCTCTGCGGCATACTTCTTGGAACAAGCCAGGTACCTGTGCCCACGCATGGAGGAGTATATAGAAACATGCTGGAATCAAAGCTGATGAAGCAAAGGATTCTTAAAGGAATGAGATAACCATGCGGATCCTGTTTAATTCTCTGAAACAGAATCCGCACTTTTCACCTGCCAAACACATGCCCACTACTCTTCTCTGGGGATAATAAAAACAAACCAGCGTCTGACAGAGGGCCTGAACACCCATCCTGACTGACCCCACAAAAAAAAATGTACCCTCCAGCTACTAATTATAATGCCAATTTGCAAAATTTCCCTGCATTTTTAAACAATGGAAAAATGATGGTGGGATGATACTTAGAAGAATGGCTTCTTGTCAGTCTCCACTGACAAATATAGGCAACACCAAGTCAGCTTCGCCTCAGCATAGTTATGCCGTAGCAGCCATATTTGGTTTCAGTAGGCACATACACACGTTATCACAATTATGGTGAAACGCTGAAAACCTGCAAAGGATTTTCAACATACTGGTTAATTGAAAAGCTCTGAGGCATACTTCTTGGAACAAGCCAGTTTCCTGTGACCACGCATAGAGAAGTATATAGAACCATGGTGGATTCCCAGCTCATGAAGCAAAGGATTCTTAAAGGAATGGGATTACCATGTGGATCCTGTTTACTTCTCTGAAAAAGATCCGCAGTTTTCACCTGCCATACTAATACCCACTTCTCCTCTCTGGGGATAATAAAAACTAACCAGCTTACTGACAGAGGGCCTGACCCCCCCATCCACATCGACCACACACAGAAAAAAAAAACCGTACCCTCCAGCTACTAATTATAATGCTAACTTGCAAAATTTCCCTGCATTTTAAAACAATGGAAAAATGGTGGTGGGATGATACTTAGAAGAATGGCTTCTTGTCAGTCTCCACTAACAAAAATAGGCAACACCAAGTTAGCTATTCCTCAGCATAGTTATGTCCGTCGCAACCTTCTTGGGTTTCAGGAGGCACAAACAAACGTTATCACAATTATGGTGAAACGCTGAACACCTGCAAATAATTTTCAACGTAGTGGTTAATTGAAAAGCTCTGCGGCATACTTCTTGGAACAAGCCAGTTACCTGTTCCCACGCAAAGAGGAGTATATAGAACCATGGTGGATTTCCAACTGATGAAGTAAAGGATTATTAAAGGAACGGGATGACCATGGGGATCATCGTAAATTCTCTGAAACAGAATCCGCCCTTTTCACCTGCCAAACACATGCCCACTTCTCCTCTCTGGGGATAATAAAAACTAACCGGCGAACTGACAGAGGGCCTGACCCCCCCATCCACATCGACCACACACACAAAGAAAAACCGTACCCTCCAGCTACTAATTATAATGCTAACTTGCAAAATTTCCCTGAATTTTAAAACAATGGAAAAATGGTGGTGGGATGATACTTAGAAGAATGGCTTCTTGTCATTCTCCACTAACAAAAATAGACAACACCATGTCAGCTGCTCCTCAGCATAGTTATGTCCGTCGCAGCCTTCTTGGGTTTCAGGAGGCACAAACAAACCTTATCACAATTATGGTGAAACGCTGAACACCTGCAAATAATTTTCAATGTAGTGGTTAATTGAAAAGCTCTGCAGCATACTTCTTGGAACAAGCCAGTTACCTGTTCCCACGCAAAGAGGAGTATATAGAACCATGGTGGATTTCCAGCTGATGAAGTAAAGGATTATTAAAGGAACGGAATGACCATGGGGATCATCGTTAATTCTCTGAAACAGATCCGCACTTTTCACCTGCCATACTAATACCCACTTCTCCTCTCTGGGGATAATAAAAACAAACCAGCGAACTGACAGAGGGCCTGACCAACACATCCACACCGACCCCACAGGAAAAAAAAAAAAAACACCGTAGCCTCCAGCTACTAATTAAAATACTAACTTGCAAAATTTTCCTGCATTTTTAAACAATGGAAAAATGATGGTGAGATGAAACTTAGAAGAATGGATTCTTGTCAGTCTCCACTAACAAAAATAGGCAAAACCAAGTCAGCTACGCCTCAGCATCGTTATGTTCATAGCAGCCATCTTGGGTTTCAGGAAGCACAAACAAACGTTATCACAATTATGTTGAAACGCTGAACATCTGCAAATAATTTTCAATGTACTGGTTAATTGAAAAGCTCTGCGGCATACTTCTTGGAACAAGCCAGTTACCTGTTCCGACGCAAAGAGGAGTATAGAGAACCATGGTGGATTTCCAGCTGATGAAGTAAAGGATTATTAAAGCAACGGGATGACCATGGGGATCATCATTAATTCTCTGAAATAGAATCCGCCCTTTTCACCTGCCAAACACATGCCCACTTCTCCTCTCTGGGGATAATAAAAACTAACGAGGGAACTGACAGAGGGCCTGACCCCCCCATCCACATCGACCACACACACAAAAAAAAAAAAACCGTACCCTCCAGCTACTAATTATAATGCTAACTTGCAAAATTTTCCTGCATTTTAAAACAATGAAAAAATGGTGGTGGGATGATACTTAGAAGAATGGCTTCTTGTCTGTCTCCACTAACAAAAATAGGCAACACCAAGTCAGCTACTCCTCAGCATAGTTATGTCCGTCGCAGCCTTCTTGGGTTTCAGGAGGCACATACAAACGTTATCAAAATTACGGTGAAACGCTGAACACCTGCAAATAATTTTCAACGTAGTGGTTAATTGAAAATCTCTGCGGCATACTTCTTGGAACAAGCCAGTTACCTGTTCCCACGCAAAGAGGAGTATATAGAACCACGGTGGATTTCCAGCTGATGAAGTAAAGGATTTTTAAAGGAACGGGATGACCATGGGGATCATCGTTAATTCTCTGAAACAGAATCCGCCCTTTTCACGTGCAAAAACATGCCCACTTCTCCTCTCTGGGGATAATAAAAACTAACCAGCGAACTGACAGAGGGCCTCACCCCCCCATCCACATCGACCACACACACACAAAAAAAAACTGTACCCTCCAGCTACTAATTATAATGCTAACTTGCAAAATTTCCCTGCATTTTTAAACAATGGAAAAATGGTGGTGGGATGATACTTAGAAGAATGGCTTCTTGTCTGTCTCCACTAACAAAAATAGGAAACACGAAGTCAGCTACGCCTCAGCATACTTATGTCCTTGGCAGCCATATTGGGTTTCAGGAGACACATACAAATGTTATAGGAATTATGGTGAAACGCTGAAAACCTGTAAATAATTTTCAACGTACTGCTTAATTGAAAAGCTCTGCGGCATACTTCTTGGAACAAGCCAGTTACCTGTGCCCACACATAGAGGAGTATATAGAACCATGGTGGATTCCCAGCTGATGAAGCAAAAGTTTCCTAAAGGAACAGGATGAGCATGCGGATCCTGTTTCATTCTCTGAAACAGAATCCGAACTTTTCACCTGCCAAACACATGCCCACTTCTCCTCTCTGGGGATAATAAAAACTAACCAGCGAACTGACAGAGGGCCTGACCAACACATCCACACCGACCCCACAGGAAAAAAAAAAAAAAAACACTGTAGCCTCCAGCTACTAATTATAATGCTAACTTGCAAAATTTCCCTGCATTTTAAAACAATGGAAAAATGGTGGTGGGATGATACTTAGAAGAATGGCTTCTTGTCAGTCTCCACTAACAAAAATCGGCAACACCAAGTCAGCTACGCCTCAGCATAGTTATGTCTGTGGCAGCCATCTTGGGTTTCAAGGCACATACAAACGTTGCTGCAATTATGATGAAACGCTGAAAACCAGAAAATAATTTTCAATGTACTTTTTATTTCAAAAGCTCTGTGGCATACTTCTTGGAACAAGCCAGACACCTGTGCCCACCCATACGGGAGTATATAGAACCATGGTGGTTTTCCAGCGGATGAAGCAAAGGATTCTTAAAGGAAGCGGATGACCATTTAGATCATGTTTAATTCTTTGAAACAGAATCCGCACTTTTCACCTGGCAACAACATGCCCACTTCTCCTCCTTGGGGATAATAAAAACAAACCAGCGAACATCTAGAGGGCCTTGAACCCCCATCCACACTGACCCCACAAAAAAAAAAAACAAAAAGTACCCTCCAGCTACTAATTTTAATGCTAACTTGCAAAATTTCCCTGCATTTTAAAACAATGGAAAAATGGTGGTGGGATGAAACTTAGAAGAATGGCTTCTTGTCAGTCTCCACTAACAAAAAGAGGAAACACGAAGTCAGCTACGCCTCAGCATACTTATGTCCTTGGCAGCCATATTGGGTTTCAGGAGACACATACAAACGTTATAGGAATTATGGTGAAACGCTGAAAACCTGTAAATAAATTTCAACGTACTGCTTAATTGAAAAGCTCTGCGGCATACTTCTTGGAACAAGCCAGTTACCTGTGCCAACACATAGAGGAGTATATAGAACCATGGTCGATTCCCAGCTGATGAAGCAAAGTTTCCTAAAGGAACGGGATGAGCATGCGGATCCTGTTTCATTCTCTGAAACAGAATCCGAACTTTTCACCTGCCAAACACATGCCCTCTTCTCCTCTCTGGGGATAATAAAAACAAACCAGCGAACTGACAGAGGGCCTGACCAACACATCCACACCAATCCCACAGGAAAAAAGAAAAAAAAAAACACCGAAGCCTCCAGCTACTAATTAGAATGCTAACTTGCAAAATTTTCCTGCATTTTTAAACAATGGAAAAATGATGGTGAGATGATACTTAGAAGAATGGATTCTTGTCAGTCTCCACTAACAAAAATAGGCAAAACCAAATCAGCTATGCCTCAGCATCATTATGTTCGTGGCAGCCATCTTGGGTTTCAGGAGGTACAAACAAACGTTATCACAATTATGGTGAAACGCTGAACACCTGCAAATAATTTTCAACGTAGTGGTTAATTGAAAAGCTCTGCGGCATACTTCTTGGAACAAGCCAGTTACCTGTTCCCACGCAAAGAGGAGTATATAGAACCATGGTGGATTTGCAGCTGATGAAGTAAAGGATTATTAAAGGAACGGGATGACCATGGGGATCATCGTTAATTCTCTGAAACAGAATCCACCCTTTTCACCTGCCAAACACATGCCCACTTCTCCTCTCTGGGGATAATAAAAACTAACCAGCGAACTGACAGAGGGCCTGACCCCCCCATCCACATCGACCACACACACACAAAAAAAAAAAACCGTACACTCCAGCTACTAATTATAATGCTAACTTGCAATATTTCCCTGCGTTTTAAAACAATGGAAAAATGGTGGTGGGATGATACTTAGAAGAATGGCTTCTTGTCAGTCTCCACTAACAAAAATAGGCAACACCAAGTCAGCTACTCCTCAGCATAGTTATGTCCCTCGCAGCCTTCTTGGGTTTCAGGAGGCACAAACAAACGTTATCACAATTATGGTGAAACGCTGAACACCTGCAAATAATTTTCAACGTACTGGTTAATTGAAAAGCTCTGCGGCATACTTCTTGGAACAAGCCAGTTACATGTTCCCACGCAAAGAGGAGTATATAGAACCATGCTGGATTTCCAGCTCATGAAGTAAAGGATTATTAAAGGAACGGGATGACCATGGGGATCATCGTTAATTCTCTGAAACAGAATTCGCCCTTTACACCTGCCAAACACATGCCCACTTCTCCTCTCTGGGGATAATAAAAACTAACCAGCGAACTGACAGAGGGCCTGACCACCCCATCCACATCGACCACACACAAAAAAAAACCGTACCCTCCAGCTACTAATTATAATGCTAACTTGCAAAATTTCCCTGCATTTTAAAACAATGGAAAAATGGTGGTGGGATGATACTTAGAAGATTGGCTTCTTGTCTGTCTCCACTAACAAAAATAGGCAACACCAAGTCAGCTACTCCTTAGCATAGTTATGTCCGTCGCAGCCTTCTTGGGTTTCAGGAGGCACATACAAACGTTATCAAAATTAGGGTGAAACGCTGAAAACCTGCAAATAATTTTCAACGTACTGGTTAATTTGAAAACTCTCCAGCATACTTCTTGGAACAAGCCAGGTACCTGTGCCCACGCATAGAGGAGTATATAGAAACATGGTGGAATCCCAGCTGATGAAGCAAAGGATTCTTAAAGGAATGAGATGACCATGCGGATCCTGTTTAATTCTCTGAAACAGAATCCGCACTTTTCACCTGCCAAACACATGCCCACTACTCTTCTCTGGGGATAATAAAAACAAACCAGCGATCTGACAGAGGACCTGAACACCCATCCTGACCGACCCCACAAAAAAAAAAAGTACCCTCCAGCTACTAATTATAATGCCAATTTGCAAAATTTCCCTGCATTTTTAAACAATGGAGAAATGATGGTGGGATGATACTTAGAAGAATAGCTTCTTGTCAGTCTCCACTGACAAAAATAGGCAACACCAAATCAGCTACGCCTCGGCATAGTTATGTCCGTAGCAGCCATATTTGGTTTCAGTAGGCACATACACACGTTATCACAATTATGATGAAACGCTGAAAACCTGCAAAGGATTTTCAACATACTGGTTAATTGAAAAGCTCTGAGGCATACTTCTTGGAACAAGCCAGTTTCCTGTGCCCACGCATAGAGAAGTATATAGAACCATGGTGGATTCCCAGCTCATGAAGCAAAGGATTCTTAAAGGAACGGGATTACCATGCGGATCCTGTTTAATTCTCTGAAACAGATCCGCAGTTTTCACCTGCCATACTAATACCCACTTCTCCTCTCTGGGGATAATAAAAACAAACCAGCGAACTGACAGAGGGCCTCACCAACACATACACACCAACCCCACAGAAAAAAAAAAACACACCGTAGCCTCCAGCTACTAATTATAATGCTAACTTGCAAAATTTTCCTGCATTTTTAAACAATGGAAAAATGATGGTGAGATGATACTTAGAAGAATGGATTCTTGTCAGTCTCCACTAACAAAAATAGGCAAAACCAAGTGAGCTACGCCTCAGCATCGTTATGTTCGTGGCAGCCATCTTGGGTTTCAGGAGGCCCAAACAAACGTTATCACAATTATGGTGAAACGCTGAACACAGGCAAATAATTTTCAACGTAGTGGTTAATTGAAAGCTCTGAGGCATACTTCTTGGAACAAGCCAGTTACCTGTTCCCACGCAAAGAGGAGTATATAGAACCATGGTGGATTTCCAGCTGATGAAGTAAAGGATTATTAAAGGAACGGGATGACCATGGGGATCCTCGTTAATTCTCTGAAACAGAATCCACCCTTTTCACCTGCCAAACGCATGCCCACTTCTCCTCTCTGGGGATAATTAAAACTAACCAGCGAACTGACAGAGGGCCTGACCCCCATATCCACATCGACCACACACAGAAAAAAAAAACCGTACCCTCCAGCTACTAATTATAATGCTAACTTGCAAAATTTCCCTGCATTTTTAAACAATGGAAAAATGGTGGTGGGATGATACTTAGAAGAATGGCTTCTTGTCAGTCTCCACTAACAAAAATAGGCAACAGCAAGTCAGCTACTCCTCAGCATAGTTATGTCCGTCGCAGCCTTCTTGGGTTTCAGGAGGCACAAACAAACGTTATCAAAATTATGGTGAAACGCTGAACACCTGCAAATAATTTACAACGTAGTGGTTAATTGAAAAGCTCTGCGGCATACTTCTTGGAACAAGCCAGTTACCTGTTCCCACGCAAAGAGGAGTATATAGAAACATGGTGGATTTCCAGCTGATGAAGTAAAGGATTATTAAAGGAACTGGATGACCATGGGGATCATCGTAAATTCTCAGAAAGAGAATCCGCCCTTTTCACCTGCCAAACTCATGCCCACTTCTCCTCTCTCGGGATAATAAAAACTAACCAGTTTACTGACAGAGGGCCTGACCCCCCCATCCACATCGACCACACACAAAAAAAAACCGTACCCTCCAGCTACTAATTATAATGCTAACTTGCAAAATTTCCCTGCATTTTAAAACAATGGAAAAATGGTGGTGGGATGATACTTAGAAGAATGGCTTCTTGTCTGTCTCCACTAACAAAAATAGGCAACACCAAGTCAGCTTCTACTCAGCATAGTTATGTCCGTCGCAGCCTTCTTCGGTTCCAGGAGGCACATACAAACGTTATCAAAATTATGGTGAAATGCTGAAAACCTGCAAATAATTTTCAACGTACTGGTTAATTTGAAAACTCTCCAGCATACTTCTTGGAACAAGCCAGGTACCTGTGCCCACGCATAGAGGAGTATATAGAAACATGGTGGAATCCCAGCTGATGAAGCAAAGGATTCTTAAAGGAATGAGATGACCATGCGGATCCTGTTTAATTCTCTGAAACAGAATCCGCACTTTTCACCTGCCAAACACATGCCCACTACTCTTCTCTGAGGATAATAAAAACAAACCAGCGATCTGACAGAGGGCCTGAACACCCATCTTGACCGACCCCACAAAAAAAAAAGTACCCTCCAGCTACTAATTATAATGCCAATTTGCAAAATTTCCCTGCATTTTTAAACAATGGAGAAATGATGGTGGGATGATACTTAGAAGAATGGCTTCTTGTCAGTCTCCACTGACAAAAATAGGCAACACCAAGTCAGCTACGCCTAAGCATAGTTATGTCCGTAGCAGCCATATTTGGTTTCAGTAGGCACATACACACGTTATCACAATTATGGTGAAACGCTGAAAACCTGCAAAGGATTTTCAACATACTGGTTAATTGAAAAGCTCTGAGGCATACTTCTTGGAACAAGCCAGTTTCTTGTGCCCACGCATAGAGAAGTATATAGAACCATGGTGGATTCCCAGCTCATGAAGCAAAGGATTCTTAAAGGAACGGGATTACCATGCGGATCCTGTTTAATTCTCTGAAACAGATCCGCAGTTTTCACCTGCCATACTAATACCCACTTCTCCTCTCTGGGGATGATAAAAACAAACCAGTGAATTGACAGAGGCCCTGACCAACCCATCCACATTGACCCCACAAAAAAAAAAAAAGTACCCTTCAGCTACTAATTATAATGCTAACTTGTAAAATTTGCCTGCATTTTTAAACAATGGAAAAATGATGGTGGGATGATACTTAGAAGAATGGCTTCTTGTCAGTCTCCACTAACAAAAATAGGCAACATGAAGTCAGCTACGCCTCAGCATACTTATGTCCTTGGCAGCCATATTGGGTTTCAGGAGACACATACAATCGTTATAAGAATTATGGTGAAACACTGAAAACCTGCAAATAATTTTCAACGAACTGCTTAAGTGAAAAGCTCTACGGCATACTTCTTGGAACAAGCCAGTTACCTGTGCCCACACATAGAGGAGTATATAGAACCATGGTGGATTCCCAGCTGATGAAGCAAAAGTTTCCAAAAGGAACGGGATGAGCATGTGGATCCTGTTTCATTCTCTGAAACAGAATCAAAACATTTCACCTGCCAAACACATGCCCACTTCTCCTCTCTGGGGATAATAAAAACAAACCAGCGAACTGACAGAGGGCCTGACCAACACATCCACACCGACTCAACAAGAAAAAAAAAAAAAAACCCGTAGTCTCCAGCTACTAATTATAATGCTAACTTGCAAAATTTTCCTGCATTTTTAAACAAAGGAAAAATGATGGTGAGATGATACTTAGAAGAATGGATTCTTGTCAGTCTCCACTAACAAAAAGAGGCAAAACCAAGTCAGCTACGCCTCAGCATAGTTATGTTCGTGGCAGACATCTTGGGTTTCAGGAGGCACAAACAAACGTCATCACAATTATGGTGAAAGGCTGAACACCTGCAAATAATTTTCAACGTAGTGGTTAATTGAAAAGCTCTGCGGCATACTTCTTGGAACAAGCCACTTACCTGTTCCCACGCAAAGAGGAGTATATAGAACCATGGTGGATTTCCAGCTGATGAAGTAAAGGATTATTAAAGGAACGGGATGACCATGGGGATCATCGTTAATTCTCTGAAACAGAATCCGCCCTTTTCACCTGCCAAACACATGCCCACTTCTCCTCTCTGGGGATAAAAAAACTAACCAGCGAACTGACAGAGGGCCTGACCCCCCCAGCCACATCGACCACACAGAAAAAAAAACCGTACCCTCCAGCTACTAATTATAATGCTAACTTGCAAAATTTCCCTGCATATTAAAACAATGGAAAATGGTGGTGGGATGATACTTAGAAGAATGGCTTCTTGTCAGTCTCCACTAACAAAAATAGGCAACACCAAGTCAGCTACTCCTCAGCATAGTTATGTCCGTCCCAGCCTTCTTGGGTTTCAGGAGGCACAAACAAACGTTATCACAATTATGGTGAAACGCTGAACACCTGCAAATAATTTTCAACGTAGTGGTTAATTGAAAAGCTCTGCGGCATACTTCTTGGAACAAGCCAGTTACCTGTTCCCACGCAAAGAGGAGTATATAGAACCACGGTGGATTTCCATCTGATGAAGTTAAGGATTATTAAAGGAACGGGATGACCATGGGGATCATCGTTAATTCTCTGAAACGGAATCCGCCCTTTTGACCTGCCAAACACATGCCCACTTCTCCTTTCTGGGGATAATAAAAACTAACCAGCGAACTGACAGAGGGCCTGACCCCCCCATCCACATCGACCACACACAAAAAATAAAACCGTACCCTCCAGCTACTAATCATAATGCTAACTTGCAAAATTTCCCTGCATTTTAAAACAATGGAAAAATGGTGGTGGGATGATACTTAGAAGAATGGCTTCTTGTCAGTCTCCACTACCAAAAATAGGAAACACCAAGTCAGCTACTCCTCAGCATAGTTATGTCCGTCACAGCCTTCTTGGGTTTCAGGAGGCACAAACAAACGTTATCACAATTATGGTGAAAAGCTGAACACCTGCAAATAATTTTCAACGTAGCGGTTAATTGAAAAGCTCTGCGGCATACTTCTTGGAACAAGCCAGTTACCTGTTCTCACGCAAAGAGGAGTATATAGAATCATGGTGGATTTCCAGCTCATGAAGCAAAGGATTCTTAAAAGAACGGGATTACCATGCGGATCCTGTTTAATTCTCTGAAACAGATCCGCAGTTTTCATCTGCCATACTAATACCCACTTCTCCTCTCTGGGGATAATAAAAACAAACCAGCGAACTGACAGAGGGCCTGACCAACACATCCACACCGACCCCACAGGAAAAAAAAAAAAAAAAACACCGTAGCCTCCAGGTACTAATTATAATGCTAACTTGCAAAATTTTCCTGCATTTTTAAACAATGGAAAAATGATGGTGAGAGGATACTTAGAAGAATGGATTCTTGTCAGTCTCCACTAACAAAAATAGGCAAAACCAAGTCAGCTAAGCCTCAGCATAGTTATGTCCGTCGCAGCCTTCTTGGGTTTCAGGAGGCACAAACAAACGTTATCACAATTATGGTGAAACACTGAACACCTGCAAATAATTTTCAACGTAGTGGTTAATTGAAAAGCTCTGCGGTATACTTCTTGGAACAAGCCAGTTACCTGTTCCCACGCAAAGAGGAGTATATAGAACCATGGTGGATTTCCAGCTTATGAAGTAAAGGATTATTAAAGGAACGGGATGACCATGGGGATCATCGTTAATTCTCTGAAACAGAATCCGCCCTTTTCCCCTGCCAAACACATGCCCACTTCTCCTCTCTGAGGATAATAAAAACTAACCAGCGAACTGACAGAGGGCCTCACCCCCCCATCCACATCGACAACACACACACAAAAAAAACCGTACCCTCCAGCTACTAATTATAATGCTAACTTGCAAAATTTCCCTGCATTTTAAAACAATGGAAAAATGGTGGTGGGATGATGCTTAGAAGAATGGCTTCTTGTCTGTCTCCACTAACAAAAATAGGCAACACCACGTCAGCTACTCCTCAGCATAGTTTTGTCCGTCGCAGCCTTCTTGGGTTTCAGGAGGCACATACAAACGTTATCAAAATTATGGTGAAACGCTGAAAACCTGCAAAGGATTTTCAACGTACTGGTTAATTTGAAAACTCTCCAGCATACTTCTTGGAACAAGCGAGTAACCTGTGCCCACCCATACGGGAGTATATAGAACCATCGTGGTTTCCCAGCGCATGAAGGAAAGGATTCTTAAAGGAAGCGGATGACCATGCGGATAATGTTTAATTCTTTGAAACAGAATCCGCAGTTTTCACCTGCCAAAAACATGCCCACTTCTCCTCTCTGGGGATAATAAAAACAAACCAGCGAACATCTAGAAGGCCATGCACCCCCATCCACACCGACCCCACAAAAAAAAAAAGTACCCTCCAGCTACTAATTATAATGCCAATTTGCAAAATTTCCCTGCATTTTTAAACAATGGAAAAATGGTTGTGGGATGATACTTAGAAGAATGGCTTCTTGTCAGTCTCCACTAACAAAATAGGCAACACCAAGTTAGCTACTCCTGAGCATAGTTATGTCCGTTGCAGCCTTCTTAAGTTTCAGTAGGCACACACACACGTTATCACAATTAAGGTGAAACGATGAAAACCTGCAAAGGATTTTCAACATACTGGTTATTTGAAAAGCTCTGAGGCATACTTCTTGGAACAAGCCAGTTTCCTGTGCCCACCCATAGAGAAGTATATAGAACCATGGTGGATTCCCAGCTCATGAAGCAAAGGATTCTTAAAGGAATGGGATTACCATGCAGATTCTGTTTAATTCTCTGAAACAGATCCGCAGTTTTCACTTGCCATACTAATAACCACTTCTCCTCTCTGGGGATAATAAAAACAAACCAGCGAACTGACAGAGGGCCTGACCAACACATCCACACCAACCCCACAGGAAAAAAAAAAAAAAAAACACCGTAGCCTCCAGCTACTAATTATAATGCTAACTTGCAAAATTTTCCTGCATTTTTAAACAATGGAAAAATGATGGTGAGATGATACTTAGAAGAATGGATTCTTGTCAGTCTCCACTAACAGAAATAGGCAAAACCAAGTCAGCTACGCCTCAGCATAGTTATGTTCGTGGCAGCCATCTTGGGTTTCAGGAGTTACAAACAAACGTTATCACAATTATGGTGAAACGCTGAACACCTGCAAATAATTTTCAACGTAGTGGTTAATTGAAAAGCTCTGCGGCATACTTCTTGGAACAAGCCAGTTACCTGTTCCCATGCAAAGAGGAGTATATAGAACCATGGTGGATTTCCAGCTGATGAAGTAAAGGATTATTAAATGAACAGGATGACCATGGGCATCATAGTTAATTCTCTGAAACAGAATCCGCCCTTTTCACCTGCCAAACACATGCCCACTTCTCCGCTCTGGGGATAATAAAAACTAACCAGCGAACTGACAGAGGGCCTGACCCCCCCAGCCACATCGACCACACACAAAAAAAAACCGTACCCTCCAGCTACTAATTATAATGCTAACTTGCAAAATTTCCCTGCATTTTAAAACAATGGAAAAATGGTGGGGTGATATTACTTAGAAGAATGGCTTCTTGTCAGTCTCCACTAACAAAAATAGGCAACACCAAGTCATCTACTTCTCAGCATAGTTATGTCTGTCACAGCCTTCTTGGGTTTCAGGAGGCACAAACAAATGTTATCACAATTATGGTGAAACGCTGAACACCTGCAAATAATTTTCAACGTAGTGGTTAATTGAAAAGCCCTGCGGCATACTTCTTGGAACAAGCCAGTTACCTGTTCCCACGCAAAGGGAATATATAGAACCATGGTGGATTTCCAGCTGATGAAGTAAAGAATTATTAAAGGAACGGGATGACCATGGGGATCATCGTTAATTCTCTGAAACAGAATCCGCCCTTTTCACCTGCCAAACACATGCCCACTTCTCCTCTCTGGGGATAATAAAAACTAACCAGCGAACTGACAGAGGGCCTGACCACACATCCACATCGACCACACACACAAAAAAAAACCGTACCCTCCAGCTACTAATTATAATGCTAACTTGCAAAATTTCCCTGCATTTTAAAACAATGGAAAAATGGTGGTGGGGTGATACTTAGAAGAATGGCTTCTTGTCAGTCTCCACTACCAAAAATAGGCAACACCAAGTCAGCTACTCCTCAGCATCGTTATGTCCGTCGCAGCCTTCTTGGGTTTCAGGAGGCACATACAAACGTTATCAAAATTATGATGAAACGCTGAAAACCTGCAAATAATTTTCAACGTACTGGTTAATTTGAAAACTCTCCAGCATACTTCTTGGAACAAGCCAGGTACCTGTGCCCACACATAGAGGAGTATATAGAAACATTGTGGAATCCCAGCTGATGAAGCAAAGGATTCTTAAAGGAATGAGATGACCATGCGGATCCTGTTTAATTCTCTGAAACAGAATCCGCACTTTTCACCTGCCAAACACATGCCCACTACTCTTCTCTGGGGATAATAAAAACAAACCAGCGATCTGACAGAGGACCTGAACACCCATCCTGACCGACCCCACAAAAAAAAAAAGGACCCTCCAGCTACTAATTATAATGCCAATTTGCAAAATTTCCCTGCATTTTAAAACAATGGAAAAATGGAGGTGGGATGATACTTAGAAGAATGGCTTCTTGTCAGTCTCCACTAACAAAAATAGGCAACACCAAGTCAGCTACTCCTCAGCATAGTTATGTCCGTCGCAGCCTTCTTGGGTTTCAGGAGGCACAAACAAAAGTTATCACAATTATGGTGAAACGCTGAACACCTGCAAATAATTTTCAACGTAGTGGTTAATTGAAAAGCTCTGCGGCATACTCCTTGGAACAAGCCAGTTACCTGTTCCCACGCAAAGAGGAGTATAGAGAACCATGGTGGATTTCCAGCTGATGAAGTAAAGGATTATTAAAGGAATGGGATGACCACGGGATCATCGTTAATTCTCTGAAACAGAATCCGCCCTTTTCACCTGCCAAACACATGCCCACTTCTCCTCTCTGAGATTAATAAAAACTAACCAGCGAACTGACAGAGGGCCTGACCCCCACATCCACATCGACCATACACACAAAAGAAACCGTACCCTCCAGCTACTAATTATAATGCTAACTTGCAAAATTTCCCTGCATTTTAAAACAATGGAAAAATGGTGGTGGGATGATACTTAGAAGAATGGCTTCTTGTCTGTCTCCACTAACAAAAATAGGCAACACCAAGTCAGCTACTCCTCAGCATAGTTATGTCCATCGCAGCCTTCTTGGGTTTCAGGAGGCACATACAAACGTTATCAAAATTATGGTGAAACGCTGAAAACCTGCAAATAATTTTCAACGTACTGGTTAATTTGAAAACTCTCCAGCATACTTCTTGGAACAAGCCAGGTACCTGTGCCCACGCATAGAGGAGTATATAGAAACATGGTGGAATCCCAGCTGATGAAGCAAAGGATTCTTAAAGGAATGAGATGACCATGCGGATCCTGTTTAATTCTCTGACACAGAATCCGCACTTTTCACCAGCCAAACACATGCCCACTACTCTTCTCTGGAGATAATAAAAACAAACCAGCGATCTGACAGAGGGCCTGAACACCCATCCTGACCGACCCCACAAAAAAAAAAAGTACCCTCCAGCTACTAATTATAATGCCAATTTGCAAAATTTCCCTGCATTTTTAAACAATGGAGAAATGATGGTGGGATGATACTTAAAAGAATGCCTTCTTGTCATTCTCCACTGACAAAAATAGGCAACACCAAGTCAGCTACACCTCAGCATAGTTATGTCTGTAGCAGCCATATTTGGTTTCAGTAGGCACATACACACGTTATCACAATTATGGTGAAACGCTGAAAACCTGCAAAGGGTTTTCAACATACTGGTTATTTGAAAAGCACTGAGGCATACTTCTTGGAACAAGCCAGTTTCCTGTGCCCACGCATAGGGAAGTATATAGAACCATGGTGGATTCCCAGCTTATGAAGCAAAGGATTATTAAAGGAACCGGATTACCATGCGGATCCTGTTTAATTCTCTGAAACAGATCCGCAGTTTTCAACTGCCATACTAATACCCATTTCTCCTCTCTGAGTATAATAAAAACAAACCAGCGAACTGACGGAGGGCCTGACCAACACATCCACACGGACCCCACAGGAAAAAAAAAACAAAAAAACACCGTAGCCTCCAGCTACTAATTATAATGCTAACTTGCAAAATTTTCCTGCATTTTTAAACAATGGAAAAATCATGGTGAGATGATACTTAGAAGAATGGATTCTTGTCAGTCTCCACTAACAAAAATAGGCAAAAACGGGTCAGCTACGCCTCAGCATCGTTATGTTCGTGGCAGCCATCTTGGGTTTCAGGAGGCACAAACAAACGTTATCACAATTATGGTGAAAAGCTGAACACCTGCAAATAATTTTCAACGTAGTGGTTAATTGAAAAGCTCTGCGGCATACTTCTTGGAACAAGCCAGTTACCTGTTCCCACGCAAAGAGGAGTATAGAGAACCATGGTGGATTTCCAGCTGATGAAGTAAAGGATTATTAAAGGAAAGGGATGACCATGGGGATCATCGTTAATTCTCTGAAACAGAATCCGCCCTTTTCACCTGCCAAACACATGCCCACTTCTCCTCTCTGGGGATAATAAAAACTAACCAGCGAACTGACAGAGGGCCTGACCCCCCCATCCACATCGACCACACACACAAAAAAAACCGTTCCCTCCAGCTACTAATTATAATGCTAACTTGCAAAATTTCCCTGCATTTTAAAACAATGGAAAAATGGTGGTGGGATGATACTTAGAAGAATGGCTTCTTGTTTGTCTCCACTAAAAAAATAGGCAACACCAAGTCAGCTACTCCTCAGCATAGTTAGGTCCGTCGCAGCCTTCTTGGGTTTCAGGAGGCACATACAAACGTTATCAAAATTATGGTGAAACGCTGAAAACCTGCAAATAATTTTCAACGTACTGGTTAATTTGAAAACTCTCAAGCATACTTCTTGGAACAAGCCAGGTACCTGTGCCCACGCATAGAGGAGTATATAGAAACATGGTGGAATCCCAGCTGATGAAGCAAAGGATTCTTAAAGGAATGAGATGACCATGCGGATCCTGTTTAATTCTCTGAAACAGAATCCGCACTTTTCACCTGCAAAACACATGCCCACTACTCTTCTCTGGGGATAATAAAAACAAACCAGCGATCTGACAGAGGGCCTGAACACCCATCCTTACCAACCCCACAAAAAAAAAAGTACCCTCCAGCTACTAATCATAATGCCAATTTGCAAAATTTCCCTGCATTTTTAAACAATGGAGAAATGATGGTGGAATGATACTTAGAAGAATGGCTTCTTGTCAGTCTCCACTGACAAAAATAGGCAACACCAAGTCAGCTACGCCTCAGCACAGTTATGTCCGTAGCAGCCATATTTGGTTTCAGTAGGCACATACACACGTTATCACAATTATGGTGAAACGCTGAAAACCTGCAAAGGAATTTCAACACACTGGTTAATTGAAAAGCTCTGAGGCTTACTTCTTGGAACAAGCCAGTTTCCTGTGCCCACGCATAGAGAAGTATATAGAACCATGGTGGATTCCGAGCTCATGAAGCAAAAGTTTCCTAAAGGAACGGGATGAGCATGCGGATCCTGTTTCATTCTCTGAAACAGAATCCGAACTTTTCACCTGCCAAACACATGCCCACTTCTCCTCTCTAGGGATAATAAAAACAAACCAACGAACTGACAGAGGGCCTGACCAACACATCCACACCGACCCCACAGGAAAAAAAAAAAAAAACACCGTAGCCTCCAGCTACTAATTATAATGCTAACTTGCAAAATTTTCCTGCATTTTTAAACAATGGAAAAATGATGATTAGATGATACTTAGAAGAATGGATTCTTGTCAGTCTTCACTAACAAAAATAGGCAAAACCAAGTCAGCTACGCCTCAGCATCGTTATGTTCGTGGCAGCCAATTGGGTTTCAGGAGGCACAAACAAACGTTATCACAATTATGGTGAAACGCTGAACACCTGCAAATAATTTTCAACGTAGTGGTTAATTGAAAAGCTCTGCGGCTTACTTCTTGGAACAAGCCAGTTACCTGTTCCCACGCAAAGAGGAGTATAGAGAACCATGGTGGATTTCCAGCTGATGATGTAAAGGATTATTAAAGGAACGGGATGACCATGGGGATCATCGTTAATTCTCTGAAACAGAATCCACCCTTTTCACCTGCCAAACACATGCCCACTTCTCCTCTCTGGGGATAATAAAAACTAACCAGTGAACTGACAGAGGGCCTGACCCCCCCATCCACATCGACCACACACACAAAAAAAACTGTACCCTCCAGCTACTAAATATAATGCTAACTTGCAAAATTTCCCTGCATTTTAAAACAATGGAAAAATGGTGGTGGGATGATACTTAGAAGAATGGCTTCTTTTCTGTCTCCACTAACAAAAATAGGCAACACTAAGTCAGCTACTCCTCAGCATAGTTATTTCCGTCGCAGCCTTCTTGGGTTTCAGGAGGCACATACAAACGTTATCAAAATTATAGTGAAACGCTGAAAACCTGCAAATAATTTTCAACGTACTGGTTAATTTGAAAACTCTCCAGCATACTTCTTGGAACAAGCCAGGTACCTGTGCCCACGCATAGAAGAGTATATAGAAACATGGTGGAATCCCAGCTGATGAAGCAAAGGATTCTTAAAGGAATGAGATGACCATGCGGATCCTGTTTCATTCTCTGAAACAGAATCCGCACTTTTCACCTGCCAAACACATGCCCACTACTCTTCTCTGGGGATAATAAAAACAAACCAGTGATCTGACAGAGGGCCTGAACACCCATCCTGACCGAACCCACAAAAAAAAAAAAGTACCCTCCAGCTACTAAATATAATGCCAATTTGCAAAATTTCCCTGCATTTTTAAACAATGGAGAAATGATGGTGGGATTATACTTAGAAGAATGGCTTCTTGTCAGTCTCCACTGACAAAAATAGGCAACACCAAGTCAGCTACGCCTCAGCATAGTTATGTCCGTAGCAGCCATATTTGGTTTCAGTAGGCGCATACACACGTTATCACAATTATGGTGAAACGCTGAAAACCTGCAAAGGATTTTCAACATACTGGTTAATTGAAAAGCTCTGAGGCATACTTCTTTGAACAAGCCAGTTTCCTGTGCCCACGCATAGAGAAGTATATAGAACCATGGTGGATTCCCATCTCATGAAGCAAAGGATTCTTAAAGGAACAGGATTACCATGCGGATCCTGTTTAATTCTCTGAAACAGATCCGCAGTTTTCACCTGCCATACTAATACCCACTTATCCTCTCTGTGGATAATAAAAACAAACCAGCGAACTGACAGAGGGCCTGACCAACACATCCACACCGACCCCACAAAAAAAAAAAAAAAACCGTAGCCTCCAGCTACTAATTATAATGCTAACTTGCAAAATTTTCCTGCATTTTTAAACAATGGAAAAATGATGGTGAGAGGATACTTAGAAGAATGGATTCTTGTCAGTCTCCACTAACAAAAATAGGCAAAACCAAGTCAGCTAAGCCTCAGCATAGTTATGTCCGTCGCAGCCTTCTTGGGTTTCAGGAGGCACAAACAAACGTTATCACAATTATGGTGAAACGCTGAACACCTGCAAATAATTTTCAACGTAGTGGTTAATTGAAAAGCTCTGCGGCATACTTCTTGGAACAAGCCAGTTACCTGTTCCCACGCAAAGAGGAGTATAGAGAACCATGGTGGATTTCCAGCTGATGAAGTAAAGGATTATTAAAGGAACGGGATGACCATGGGGATCATCGTTAATTCTCTGAAACAGAATCCGCCCTTTTCACCTGCCAAACACATGCCCACTTCTCCTCTCTGGGGATAATAAAAACTAACCAGCGAACTGACAGAGGGCCTGACCACCCCATCCACATCGACCACACACACAAAGAAAACGTACCCTCCAGCTACTAATTATAATGCTAACTTGCAAAATTTCCCTGCATTTTAAAACAATGGAAAAATGGTGGTGGGATGATACTTAGAAGAATGGCTTCTTGTCTGTCTCCACTAAGAAAAATAGGCAACACCAAGTCAGCTACTCCTCAGCATAGTTATGTCCGTCGCAGCCTTCTTGGGTTTCAGGAGGCACATACAAACGTTATCAAAATTATGGTGAAACGCTGAAAACCTGCAAATAATTTTCAACGTACTGGTTAATTTGAAATCTTTCCAGCATACTTCTTGGAACAAGCCAGGTACCTGTGCCCACGCACAGAAGAGTATATAGAAACATGGTGGAATCCCAGCTGATGAAGCAAAGGATTCTTAAAGGAATGAGATGACCATGCGGATCCTGTTTCATTCTCTGAAACAGAATCCGCACTTTTCACCTGCCAAACACATGCCCACTACTCTTCTCTGGGGATAATAAAAACAAACCAGTGATCTGACAGAGGGCCTGAACACCCATCCTGACCGAACCCACAAAAAAAAAAAGTACCCTCCAGCTACTAATTATAATGTCAATTTGCAAAATTTCCCTGCATTTTTAAACAATGGAGAAATGATGGTGGGATGATACTTAGAAGAATGGCTTCTTGTCAGTCTCCACTGACAAAACTAGGCAACACCAAGTCAGCTACGCCTCAGCATAGTTATGTCCGTAGCAGCCATATTTGGTTTCAGTAGGCGCATACACACGTTATCACAATTATGGTGAAACGCTGAAAACCTGCAAAGGATTTTCAACATACTGGTTAATTGAAAAGCTCTGAGGCATACTTCTTTGAACAAGCCAGTTTCCTGTGCCCACGCATAGAGAAGTATATAGAACCATGGTGGATTCCCATCTCATGAAGCAAAGGATTCTTAAAGGAACAGGATTACCATGCGGATCCTGTTTAATTCTCTGAAACAGATCCGCAGTTTTCACCTGCCATACTAATACCCACTTCTCCTCTCTGGGGATAATAAAAACAAACCAGCGAACTGACAGAGGGCCTGAACAACACATCCACACCGACCCCACAAAAAAAAAAAAAAAAAAACCGTAGCCTCCAGCTACTAATTATAATGCTAACTTGCAAAATTTTCCTGCATTTTTAAACAATGGAAAAATGATGGTGAGATGATACTTAGAAGAATGGATTCTTGTCAGTCTCCACTAACAAAAATAGGCAACACCAAGTCAGCTACTCCTCAGCATAGTTATGTCCGTCGCAGCCTTCTTGGGTTTCAGGAGGCACAAACAAACGTTATCACAATTATGGTGAAACGCTGAACACCTGCAAATAATTTTCAACGTACTGGTTAATTGAAAAGCTCTGCGGCATACTTCTTGGAACAAGCCAGTTACCTGTTCCCACGCAAAGAGGAGTATAGAGAACCATGGTGGATTTCCAGCTGATGAAGTAAAGGATTATTAAAGGAACGGGATGACCATGGGGATCATCGTTAATTCTCTGAAACAGAATCCGCCCTTTTCACCTACCAAACACATGCCCACTTCTCCTCTCTGGGGATAATAAAAACTAACCAGCCAACTGACAGAGGGCCTGACCCCCCCATCTACATCGACCACACACACAAAAAAAAACCGTACCCTCCAGCTACTAATTATAATGCTAACTTGCAAAATTTCCCTGCATTTTAAAACAATGGAAAAATGGTGGTGGGATGATGCTTAGAAGAATGGCTTCTTGTCAGTCTCCACTAACAAAAATAGGCAACACCAAGTCAGCTACTCCTCAGCATAGTTATGTCCGTCGCAGCCTTCTTGGGTTTAGGAGACACAAACAAACGTTATCACAATTATGGTGAAACGCTGAACACCTGCAAATAATTTTCAACATAGTGGTTAATTGAAAAGCTCTGCGGCATACTTCTTGGAACAAGCCAGTTACCTGTTCCCACGCAAAGAGGAGCATATAGAACCATGGTGGATTTCCATCTGATGAAGTAAAGGATTATTAAAGGAACGGGATGACCATGGGGATCATCGTTAATTGTCTGAAACAGAATCCGCCCTTTTCTCCTGCCAAACACATGCCCATTTCTCCTCTCTGGTGATAATAAAAACTAACCAGCGAACTGACAGAGGGCCTGACCCCCCCATCCACATCGACCGCACACAAAAAAAGCCGTACCCTCCAGCTACTAATTATAATGCTAACATGCAAAATTTCCCTGCATTTTAAAACAATGGAAAAATGGTGGTGGGATGATACTTAGAAGAATGGCTTCTTGTCTGTCTCCACTAACAAAAATAGGCAACACCAAGTCAGCTACTCCTCAGCATAGTTATGTCCGTCGCAGCCTTCTTGGCTTTCAGGAGGCACATACAAACGTTATCACAATTATGGTGAAACGCTGAAAACCTGCAAATAATTTTCAACGTACTGGTTAATTTGAAAACTCTCCAGCATACTTCTTGGAACAAGCCAGGTACCTGTGCCCACGCATAGAGGAGTATATAGAAACATGGTGGAATCCCAGCTGATGAAGCAAAGGATTCTTAAAGGAATGAGATGACCATGGGGATCCTGTTTAATTCTCTGAAACAGAATCCGCACTTTTCACCTGCCAAACACATGCCCACTACTCTTCTCTGGGGATAATAAAAACAAACCAGTGATCTGACAGAGGTCCTGAATGCGGGGAGTTAGCTACGCTCCCCGCAAAGAGGTCCTTTTCTCTTTGTTCTGATCAGATCTCTAAGTTGACTACGCCAGTTTGCAGGGAGTTAGCTACGCTCCCTGCAAAGAGGTTTTTTCTTCCGATCAGGTCTCTCAGGCAGGGGTCATCGCAAAGGATGAAAAATATAGTAGGAAACAGAAGTAAAAATATGAAGTAATGGCAATAATAATACACAGAGCCGAAGATATAGTTTATAAAGTGAAAGTTTATGAAAATAGATAAAGAAGGGTATCCGGATGGAAATATTTTACCCGCATCAAATATTTCCCCGACTGAAACTCCACACAGGTATTATATAGGGTACATACAGGCTCCGGTTGCCAAGGGCAACGGGATTTTGATACTAACAGGCAGTTTGCTTTAGGGTCAAAGTCTCCTAAAAGTCTACTACAGATCCTTTAACTAACTCTAACTAGGGGAACAATGGGTTATAAAATCTTCTTGGGGCAAACTTCTAAGTTTTATGATAAGGCTATTACTTTAGCAACAAACAGAGACATCTTGGCTCTGGTGATTGTGTTCTTGGAGACAGAGATATCCCAGAAGTCAACATGGGCTGTGCTTTGTGTTAATTACTTGAACCGCATGGTTCCATCTGGGCCCGGCTTGGGCATTAGCATATCTATCTGATTAGCTCTCATCTCCGGGGGTCCACCTGTCAGCAGCACCAGCAACCTTTGGTCCTAAGGGAGGCCTGCCTTGTCTTTCAAAACAGGTGAGAACCAAAGGCCCAGTTTACAGCTGTCTCCTTGAGATGCAGCTTCTACTGACCAGCAAGACGCCCTCCTGAGACGAGGCAGCTTTGGAACTAACACATTTATCTTTTCCTTAAGGCAAAGCCTTATTTGACTTCTGAAATCAAATCTTGTCTCCAGAAATACAGGGGGCATTTCTACAACTCAGTATTCTTAGGCTCAACATCTCCCCCTTTTTTATTTTTTGAAGAAAGTTGATGGAGTTGGACAGCCATCACAGCGAGGAGTTGGTCTCTGGATTCTTGTCTGCTTCGGAGTTTTCTCCAGACTATAAATAAACACAAGCAAAGGATTAAAATAATGCTAAAAGTTACAATAGTGGAACTCCCATAGATCTTAAGATGATAAAGTGGATCAGCTGACTCCAAACCAGAAGAGATGTCATCAATAATGTCAGCTTCAGAGAGCAATTTAAGTTTGTGACTGAAGGTACTTAATATTTCTTGTTGTAAATTTTTAATCTCTTCAGTCAGATTTCCTTGATTAAGTAGATGTTTTTTGATGTTTTCCCAAGGAAACCGAGTTTGATTATATATATGAGGTGTAACACAAAATTGAGTGATATTCCAATCACAACGAAGTCTAAGTTGCTTTTGTAGACTTATAACCTGGTCTCCCAACAAGGTGACTGCTTGCTGTAAGTCAGCCACTTGAGTAGCTAATTTAGAGTCAATTTGATTTTGTGTAGACCATAATTGATTTGAATCATGGTGCCAGTTTTGAACAAATTCAGTGGTCTGAACGGTCTGATGTAGAGCCACACCTGCGGTGGCCGCAGAAGCAGTGACAGCAATGATTCCCAAAATAGCTGCTATTAAGAGACCAATAAATCTTTTTGTACGTTTAAGAATGTGGTTAAGTAGTTTATCCAAAAGGAACATTGCTGGTGTTTCTTGCCAGACTCTATTCATTTTAACAGGTAACCACAGTCCTGTTCTGGCTTTGAAAATATAAAGTGTTTCTTTATAAGGGTTGAACTTTATAGAATTCTTAATACAGGTATAATAAGAACAGTTGTCACAGGTCACTAGGAAAGAAGGTTCTTTATAAACAGCATGTCCAATCATAAATAAGTAAGGCAGTCTAACACAAACTTGAATATAATGAGTAGAATTTAAATTAAAAGTCCATTCTCGGCTATTGTTTGTATCCAGTGTGTGTGCTAATCCAGGCCTGCAAAGGGTGCAAAGCAGCTGATATTTTCCACAATTGATCATGAATAGGGCCATCTAAAATATGAGGAGCTGGAGAGCTCATACCATCATTGAGCCATGTAATATGACTTTTAAGGTCAGTGTCTTTTACAGACATCGAGGTGGCAGTTTTATTCCAATGAAGCTTTTTAAAATTGTGAGAGGAGGCAGGATGTCCATAGGGACTCCAGTCTAGGACAACACCATAAGATGTGGACCCAGCAAGAATGCGCCCCGTGTGAGCTCTATAATTGTCCCATTGTACCCAAGTTTTAGGATCAGAAATTATTACTTTCTTACAAAGGGGTATATCTGTGGGTGCAATTTTAGAATGCCCAATAGTGATGTGTCTGGTTGCCAGACACTCTTACCACCATGCTCACCACGCAGATCATGGCAAGAAAAAGATTTACAGACGTTTTAGGTACAAATGTCCGGTTCAATATCTTGTCTGCTTCTTTGTATGTTCTCTTCAGCTGTCCCCACGTCATGGTCTGTGCCTGACGTGTCTTCTGCTTTTTCCCCTTGAGTTTCCACTCTGGGTTTGATTCTTCTGCTTGGAATCCAGACTGTTGGTCTGTCATCTGTCAAAACACAAGCAAAAACTCTCCCCCACACCTTTGCCCATCCTTTTTTCCATTTATTTTCTACATTATCTTTCCACCAGATAGGCTGGTGAGGGAAAGAGTCTGATTGTGGACTCCCATTCCAATGCTTTTCTATTGCTGTTAATTTATCTTCCTTATGAATATTCAAATAATTTTAGGTAAATAAGGCTTGATTTATTCTGTCTTTGGGAGACTGTCTACCTCCCCCTTTTTGTTTTAATAACATGTTTTTTAAAGTTTGATGTGTACGTTCTATAATACCTTGTCCTTGAGGATTATAAGGAATGCCAGTAATGTGCTTGATGTCTCATTTAATATAAAAAGCTGCAAAAGAATGACTAGTGTAAGCAGGGCCATTGTCAGTTTTAATGGTGGCTGGGACTCCCATTTATACAAAACAGGAGTGTAAACGTGAAAGTACATGTCTAACAGTTTCTCCAGAGGATGGAGTAGCCATAATAAGACTGGAATAAGTATCTACAGTAACACGTACAATACCTAACTTGCCAAATTTAGGAATATGAGTAACATCCATTTGCCATAATTCATTTGGCGAGAGACCTCGAGGATTAAGTCCTGCAGAAAATTTAAGCTGATTAATTAATTGACAAGTGGGACAATGAGAAACAATACGTTTGGCTTGATTATTAATTGTATAATTATATTGATTATTTTTAAATCAGTTAACATTTGCCATTTGCCAGATTTCTTTTTAATAACAAATATAGGAGAATTCCACGGACTGGTGGACTCCTCTATATGTCCTGCTTGTAATTGTTCTTCTCCTAATATTTGAAGAGCACCCAATTTTTCTTGGTTTAGTGGCCACTGCTCTGTCCATATAGGCTTTTGTGATATCCAATTTAAAGCCAGAGCATAATGGTGCTTTTCAGCAGCAGTGGCCGCTATCCAAAATTTGGATAGCATAAACCATGCCGAGAAGTATGTGCCTTTGGTGCCTCGAAAGTCTTAGCCCCTTGGCTCCTTTTACCCAAACCAAAACAAGGGTTATAATTCATATTTAACATAATCTGTTTAGCAGGAGCAGATGTATTAGGTATATTGATGTATGCTCCCCATTGCTGTAACAAATCTCTTCCCCACAAATTAATAGTGATGTTAGCCACGTAAGGTTTTAAAGTGGCTGTCTGTCCATCAGGACCTGAACAATTTAAAATTTGTCGACTTTGAAATATGTCAGTCATCGTTCCTATTCCGGTAAGAACAGTAGGAACTTCTTGTAAAGGCCAAGCCTTTGGCCAAAAACTTTTAGAAATAATTGTAACATCAGCCCCAGTATCTACAAGTCCAACAAAAGATTTGCCATTTAACTTAATCTCTAATTGAGGTCTCTGGTCATTAATTAAAGCTTGCCAATACACTTTAGTTCCAGTGCTCCCAAAACCTCCTTGCCTTAGAACTTCTGTATATAAGGTAACAATAGAAGTTGTGCAATACGGTCTCTAGCCTGAATAAGATAATCAAAATTGGAACTCATCATTAACTGAAATTTTTCCTGATTAATCTGAATCAACTATACCCAAATGTACTGAAATCCCTTTTAAGGTAAGAGAGCTCCGGTCAGTGATAAAAGCTCCGGAAAGTTGTTTATAATTTTTTTTTTTTCCAAAATGTCCTTTACGGACGTAATCGAGACATTTTACGACAGTTTTTTGCTTTCTGGGAATGCCTTTCCCACTGCTAGCCTCAGCCAACATTTGTATTTTAAAAGCCTCTGATTTAACTTTTCGGTGAAACCCTTTTTTTTTTTTTTTTTGAGCGGCGGATGTAAAAGCTGCTAACATTTTGAATTAGTATTATTAAAAGCCAATATATGTAATATTAAATTTTTTAAGTCAGGCGGACTAACCGTTTTTTGCACATCTTGTAATCTAGTGATAAAATCTACATAAGTTTCATTAACATTTTCTTTAACATCTTACACAAGAAAACACAGACTGTTTAGGAGAAGCTATCTTCTCTTATGTTCTAATACAGCACTGTTGAATTTGAGCAATAACCTGATCATCTTTTCTAAGATCTTAGTTTGTTCTTTAAAAGTTTTTTTTTTTTTAACAGCCTCTCTCAACGGTGGATCATGCTTCAGGGAATCATTTGCATTAGAGAGTAGCGGTTCCCAAGCTTAAAGCGGCTGACTTGAGCCGCGCAGAGAGCTCTTAAAGTGAAAGTTCTCCTTTAGAATTCTTTCTTTTTCTCTTTTCTATATTTTCTATAGACCCGAGAAGAGGGTCGGTACCTACTTTTATTGGCTTTGTCTTATCCTGGCCCAATGCAGACGGAAGGTCCCAATTGACCTTCTCTTTTCTGCTAAAAACAGGCTCCAGATCTTTTACTAAGCTTATTTTAGGACGGATATCCTCCGTCTCGCTAAAAGAGAATTCTGAGTTAGAATGAAACAGCTGTAGAGCTTGAGAAATTAAAGAGCAGAGCTTTTAAATACATAGAGAAATTTAATTAATTAATTTATTTATTTATTTTCGGAGCGCTTTTCATAATGTTTTCAGCGCCAACTACTTTTGCTGCAGCTTGAACTCACCCGGAGGTGGGAACCAATCACAGTGCTTGGAAATTAAATTAACAATTTCTCGAGATTTTTCTTTTTGTCAATTACTCTAGTACTCTTTAATAAGCTCTCAACAATTCCACATACTCAGAAAAGATAGTCTTCCTCATTATTTTAATCCGGACAGAATAATAATTTACTTTGCCCTGGAGATGTTCACTTACCTCTCACTAGGTAAGATGCGCGCGCGACTTTCAATCCACTCCAGGTCCCTTGCGATGCAATTCGGGAACTCTTCGCTCGAGCAAAGCCTTTTGCCTTCAAGACCCTATCGGAGTGTCCTGCCGACTACGCCAGTTTGCGGGGAGTTAGCTACGCTCCCCGCAAAGAGGTCCTTTTTTTTTTTTTTTTTTTTGTTTATAAAGTGAAAGTTTATGAAAATAGATAAAGGAGGGTATCCGGATGGAAATATTTTACCCGCATCAAATATTTCCCCGACTGAAACTCCACACAGGTATTATATAGGGTACATACAGGCTCCGGTTGCCAAGGGCAACGGGATTTTGATACTAACAGGCAGTTTGCTTTAGGGTCAAAGTCTCCTAAAAGTCTACCACAGATCCTTTAACTAACTCTAACTAGGGGAACAATGGGTTATAAAATCTTCTTGGGGCAAACTTCTAAGTTTTATGATAAGGCTATTACTTTAGCAACAAACAGAGACATCTTGGCTCTGGTGATTGTGTTCTTGGAGACAGAGATGATCCCAGAAGTCAACATGGGCTGTGCTTTGTGTTAATTACTTGAACCGCATGGTTCCATCTGGGCCCGGCTTGGGCATTAGCATATCTATCTGATTAGCTCTCATCTCCGGGGGTCCACCTGTCAGCAGCACCAGCAACCTTTGGTCCTAAGGGAGGCCTGCCTTGTCTTTCAAAACAGGTGAGAACCAAAGGCCCAGTTTACAGCTGTCTCCTTGAGATGCAGCTTCTACTGACCAGCAAGACGCCCTCCTGAGACGAGGCAGCTTTGGAACTAACACATTTATCTTTTCCTTAAGGCAAAGCCTTATTTGACTTCTGAAATCAAATCTTGTCTCCAGAAATACAGGGGGCATTTCTACAACTCAGTATTCTTAGGCTCAACACCTGAACACCCATCCTGAACGACCCCACAAAAAAAAAAGTACCCTCCAGCTACTAATTATAATGCCAATTTGCAAAATTTCCCTGCATTTTTAAACAATGGAGAAATGATGGTGGGATGATACTTAGAAGAATGGCTTCTTGTCAGTCTCCACTGAAAAAAATAGGCAACACCAAGTCAGCTACGGCTCAGCATAGTTATGTCCATAGCAGCCATATTTGGTTTCAGTAGGCACATACACACGTTATCACAATTATGGTGAAACGCTGAAAACCTGCAAAGGATTTTCAACATACTGGTTAATTGAAAAGCTCTGAGGCATACTTCTTGGAACAAGCCAGTTTCCTGTGCCCACGCATAGAGAAGTATATAGAACCATGGTGGATTCCCAGCTCATGAAGCAAAGGATTCTTAAAGGAACGGGATTACCATGCGGATCCTGTTTAATTCTCTGAAACAGAATCCGCACTTTTCACCTGCCATACTAATACCCACTTCTCCTTTCTGGGGATAATAAAAACAAACCAGCGAACTGACAGAGGGCCTGACCAACACATCCACACCGACCCCACAGGAAAAAAAAAAAAAAACACCGTAGCCTCCAGCTACTAATTATAATGCTAACTTGCAAAATTTTCCTGCATTTTTAAACAATAGAAAAATGATGGTGAGATTATACTTAGAAGAATGGATTCTTGTCAGTCTCCACTAATAAAAATAGGCAAAACCAAGTCAGCTACACCTCAGCATTGTTATGTTCGTGGCAGCCATCTTGGGTTTCAGCAGGCACAAACAAACGTTATCACAATTATGGTGAAACGCTGAACACCTGCAAATAATTTTCAACGTACCGGTTAATTGAAAAGCTCTGCGGCATTCTTCTTGGAACAAGCCAGGTACCTGTGCCGACGCATAGAAGAGTATATAGAAACATGGTGGAATTCCAGCTGATGAAGCAAAGGATTCTTAAAGAAATGAGATGACCATGCAGATCCTGTTTAATTCTCTGAAACAGAATCCGCACTTTTCACCTGCCAAACACATGCCCACTTCTACTCTCTGGGGATAATAGAAAGAAACCAGTGAATTGACAGATGGCCTCACCAACACATCCACACTGACCCCACAAAAAAAAAAAAAGTACCCTCCAGCTACTAATTATAATGCTAACTTGCAAAATTTCCCTGCATTTTAAAACAATGGAAAAATGATGGTGGGATGATACTTAGAAGAATGGCTTCTTGTCAGTCTCCACTAACAAAAATAGGCAACACGAAGTCAGCTACGCCTCAGCATACTTATGTCCTTGGCAGCCATATTGGGTTTCAGGAGACACATACACACGTTATCACAATTATGGTGAAACGCTGAAAACCTGCAAAGGATTTTCAACATACTGGTTAATTGAAAAGCTCTGAGGCATACTTCTTGGAACAAGCCAGTATCCTGTGCCCACGCATAGAGAAGTATATAGAACCATGGTGGATTCCCAGCTCATGAAGCAAAGGATTCTTAAAGGAACGGGATTACTATGCGGATCCTGTTTAATTCTCTAAAACAGATCCGCAGTTTTCACCTGCCATACTAATACCCACTTCTCCTCTCTGGGGATAATAAAAACAAACCAGCGAACTGACAGAGGGCCTGACCAACACATCCACACCGACCCCACAGGAAAAAAAAAAAAAAAACACCGTAGCCTCCAGATACTAATTATAATGCTAACTTGCAAAATTATCCTGCATTTTTAAACAATGGAAAAATGATGGTGAGATGATACTTAGAAGAATGGATTCTTGTCAGTCTCCACTAACAAAAATAGGCTAAACCAAGTCAGCTACGCCTCAGCATAGTTATGTTCGTGGCAGCCATCTTGGGTTTCAGGAGGCACAAACAAACGTTATCACAATTATGGTGAAACGCTGAACACCTGCAAATAATTTTCAACGTACTGGTTAATTGAAAAGCAGTGCGGCACACTTCTTGGAACAAGCCAGTTACCTGTTCCCACGCAAAGAGGAGTATGTAGAACTATGTTGGAATTCCAGCTGATGAAGTAAAGGATTATTAAAGGAACGGGATGACCATGGGGATCATCGTTAATTCTCTGAAACAGAATCCGCCCTTTTCACCTGCCAAACACATGCCCACATCTCCTCTCTGGGGATAATAAAAACTAACCAGCGAACTGACAGAGGGCCTGACCCCCCCATCCACATCGACCACACACAAAAAAAAACCGTACCCTCCAGGTACTAATTATAATGCTAATTTGCAAAATTTCCCTGCATTTTAAAACAATGGAAAAATGGTTGTGGGATGATACTTAGAAGAATGGATTCTTGTCAGTGTCCACTAACAAAAATAGGCAAAACCAAATCAGCTACGCCTCAGCATCGTTATGTTCGTGGAAGCCATCTTGGGTTTCAGGAGGCACAAACAAACGTTATCACAATTATGGTGAAACACTGAACACCTGCAAATAATTTTCAACGTAGTGGTTAATTGAAAAGCTCTGCGGCATACTTCTTGGAACAAGCCAGTTACCTGTTCCCACGCAAAGAGGAGTATAGAGAACCATGGTGGATTTCCAGCTGATGAAGTAAACGATTATTAAAGGAACGTGATTAGCATGGGGATCATCGTTAATTCTCTGAAACAGAATCCGCCCTTTTCACCTGCCAAACACATGCACTCTTCTCCTCTCTGGGGATAATAAAAACTAACCAGCGAACTGACAGAGGGCCTGACCCCCCCATCCACATCGACCACACACACACAAAAAAAAAAACCATACCCTCCAGCTACTAATTATAATGCTAACTTGCAAAATTTACCTGCATTTTAAAACAATGCAAAAATGGTGGTGGGATGATACTTAGAAGAATACTTCTTGTCTGTCTCCACTAACAAAAATAGGCAACACCAAGTCAGCTACTCCTCAGCATAGTTATGTCCGTCGCAGCCTTCTTGGGTTTCAGGAGGCACAAACAAACGTTATCACAATTATGGTGAAACGCTGAACACCTGCAAATAATTTTCATCGTACTGGTTAATTGAAAAGCTCTGCGGCATACTTCTTGGAACAAGCCAGTTACCTGTTCCCACGCAAAGAGGAGTATAGAGAACCATGGTGGATTTCCAGCTGATGAAGTAAAGGATTATTAAAGGAACGGGATGACCATGGGGATCATCGTTAATTCTCTGAAACAGAATCCGCCCTTTTCTCCTGTCAAACACATGCCCACTTCTCCTCTCTGGTTAAAATAAAAACTAACCAGCGAACTGACAGAGGGCCTGACGCCCCCATCCACATCGCACACACAAAATAACCGTACCCTCCAGCTACTAATTATAATGCTAACTTGCAAAATTTCCCTGCATTTTAAAGCAATGGAAAAATGGTGGTGGGATGATACTTAGAAGAATGGCTTCTTGTCTGTCTCCACTAACAAAAATAGGCAACACCAAGTCAGCTACTCCTCAGCATACTTATGTCCGTCGCAGCCTTCTTGGGTTTCAGGAGGCACATACAAACGTTATCAAAATTATGGTGAAACGCTGAAAACCTGCAAATAATTTTCAACGTACTGGTTAATTTGAAAACTCTCCAGCATACTTCTTGGAACAAGCCAGGTACCTGTGCCCACGCATAGAGGAGTATATAGAAACATGGTGGAATCCCAGCTGATGAAGCAAAGGATTCTTAAAGGAATGAGATGATCATGCGGATACTGTTTAATTCTCTGAAACAGAATCCGCACTTTTCACCTGCCAAACACATGCCCACTTCTCCTCTCTGGGGATAATAAAAACAAACCAGTGAATTAACAGATGGCCTGACCAACCCATCCACACTGACCCCACAAAAAAAAAAAAAAAAAAAAAAGTACCCTCCAGCTACTAATTTTAATGCTAACTTGCAAAATTTCTCTGCATTTTTAAACAATGGAAAAATGATGGCGAGATGATACTTAGAAGAATGGCTTCTTGTCAGTCTCCACTAACAAAAATAGGCAACACGAAGTCAGCTACGCCTCAGCATACTTATGTCCTTGGCAGCCATATTGGGTTTCAGGAGACTCATACACACGTTATCACAATTATGGTGAAACGCTGAAAACCTGCAAAGGAATTTCAACATACTGGTTAATTGAAAAGCTCTGAGGCATACTTCTTGGAACAAGCCAGTTTCCTGTGCCCACGCATAGAGAAGTATATAGAACCATGGTGGATTCCCAGCTCATGAAGCAAAGGATTCTTAAAGGAACGGGATTACCATGCGGATCGTGTTTAATTCTCTGAAACAGATCCGCAGTTTTCACCTGCCATACTAATACCCACTTCTCCTCTCTGGGGATAATAAAAACAAACCAGCGAACTGACAGAGGCCCTGACCAACACATCCACACCGACCCCACAGGAAAAAAAAAAAAAGAAAAAACACCGTAGCCTCCAGCTACTAATTATAATGCTAACTTGCAAAATTTTCCTGCATTTTTAAACAATGGAAAAATGATGGTGAGATGATACTTAGAAGAATGGATTCTTGTCAGTCTCCACTACCAATAATAGGGAAAACCAAATCAGCTACGCCTCAGCATCGTTATGTTCGTGGCAGCCATCTTGGGTTTCAGGAGGCACAAACAAACGTTATCACAATTATGCTGAAACCCTGAACACCTGCAAATAATTTTCATCGTACTGGTTAATTGAAAAGCTCTGCGGCATACTTCTTGGAACAAGCCAGTTACCTGTTCCCACGCAAAGAGGAGTATATAGAACCATGGTGGATTTCCAGCTGATGAAGTAAAGGATTATTAAAGGAACGGGATGACCATAGGGATCATCGTTAATTCTCTGAAACAGAATCCGCCCTTTTCTCCTGTCAAACACATGCCCACTTCTCCTCTCTGGTTAAAATAAAAACTAACCAGCGAACTGACAGAGGGCCTGACGCCCCCATCCACATCGCACACACAAAATAACCGTACCCTCCAGCTACTAATTATAATGCTAACTTGCAAAATTTCCCTGCATTTTAAAGCAATGGAAAAATGGTGGTGGGATGATACTTAGAAGAATGGCTTCTTGTCTGTCTCCACTAACAAAAATAGGCAACACCAAGTCAGCTACTCCTCAGCATACTTATGTCCGTCGCAGCCTTCTTGGGTTTCAGGAGGCACATACAAACGTTATCAAAATTATGGTGAAACGCTGAAAACCTGCAAATAATTTTCAACGTACTGGTTAATTTGAAAACTCTCCAGCATACTTCTTGGAACAAGCCAGGTACCTGTGCCCACGCATAGAGGAGTATATAGAAACATGGTGGAATCCCAGCTGATGAAGCAAAGGATTCTTAAAGGAATGAGATGATCATGCGGATACTGTTTAATTCTCTGAAACAGAATCCGCACTTTTCACCTGCCAAACACATGCCCACTTCTCCTCTCTGGGGATAATAAAAACAAACCAGTGAATTAACAGATGGCCTGACCAACCCATCCACACTGACCCCACAAAAAAAAAAAAAAAAAAAAGTACCCTCCAGCTACTAATTTTAATGCTAACTTGCAAAATTTCTCTGCATTTTTAAACAATGGAAAAATGATGGCGAGATGATACTTAGAAGAATGGCTTCTTGTCAGTCTCCACTAACAAAAATAGGCAACACGAAGTCAGCTACGCCTCAGCATACTTATGTCCTTGGCAGCCATATTGGGTTTCAGGAGACTCATACACACGTTATCACAATTATGGTGAAACGCTGAAAACCTGCAAAGGAATTTCAACATACTGGTTAATTGAAAAGCTCTGAGGCATACTTCTTGGAACAAGCCAGTTTCCTGTGCCCACGCATAGAGAAGTATATAGAACCATGGTGGATTCCCAGCTCATGAAGCAAAGGATTCTTAAAGGAACGGGATTACCATGCGGATCGTGTTTAATTCTCTGAAACAGATCCGCAGTTTTCACCTGCCATACTAATACCCACTTCTCCTCTCTGGGGATAATAAAAACAAACCAGCGAACTGACAGAGGGCCTGACCAACACATCCACACCGACCCCACAGGAAAAAAAAAAAAAGAAAAAACACCGTAGCCTCCAGCTACTAATTATAATGCTAACTTGCAAAATTTTCCTGCATTTTTAAACAATGGAAAAATGATGGTGAGATGATACTTAGAAGAATGGATTCTTGTCAGTCTCCACTACCAATAATAGGGAAAACCAAATCAGCTACGCCTCAGCATCGTTATGTTCGTGGCAGCCATCTTGGGTTTCAGGAGGCACAAACAAACGTTATCACAATTATGCTGAAACCCCGAACACCTGCAAATAATTTTCAACGTAGTGGTTAATTGAAAAGCTCTGTGGCATACTTCTTGGAACAAGCCAGTTACCTGTTCCCACGCAAAGAGGAGTATATAGAACCATGGTGGATTTCCACCTGATGATTAAAGGATTATTAAAGGAACGGGATGACCATGGGGATCATCGTTAATTCTCTGAAACAGAATCCGCCGTATTCACCTGCCAAACACATGCCCACTTCTCCTCTCTGAGGATAATAAAAACAAACCAGCGAACATCTAGAGGGCCTTGCACCCACATCCACAGCGACCCCACAAAAAAAAAAGTACCCTCCAGCTACTAATTATAATACTAACTTGCAAAATTTCCCTGCATTTTAAAACAATGGAAAAATGGTGGTGGGATGATACTTATAATAATGGCTTCTTGTCAGTCTCCACTAACAAAAATAGGCAACACCAAGTCAGCTACTCCGCAGCATAGTTATGTCCGTCGCAGCCTTCTTGGGTTTCAGGAGGCACAAACAAACGTTATCCCAATTATGGTGAAACGCTGAACACCTGCAAATAATTTTCAACGTAGGGGTTAATTGAAAAGCTCTGCGGCATACTTCTTGGAACAAGCCAGTTACTTGTTCCCACGTAAAGAGGAGTATATAGAACCATGGTGGATTTCCAGCTGATGAAGTTAAGGATTATTAAAGGAACGGGATGGCCATGGGGATCATCGTTAATTCTCTGAAACAAAATCTCCCCTTTTCACATGCCAAACACATGCCCACTTCTCCTCTCTGGGGATAATAAAAACTAACCAGCGAACTGACAGAGGGCCTGACCCCCCCCATCCACATGGACCACACACACAAAAATACCGTACCCTCCAGCTACTAATTATAATGCTAACTTGCAAAATTTCCCTGCCTTTTAAAACAATGGAAAAATGGTGGTGGGATGATACTTAGAAGAATGGCTTCTTGTCTGTCTCCACTAACAAAAATAGGCAACACCAAGTCAGCTTCTCCTCAGCATAGTTATGTCCGTCGCAGCCTTTTTGGGTTTCAGGAGGCACATACAAACGTTATTAAAATTATGGTGAAACGCTGAAAACCTGCAAATAATTTTCAACGTACTGGTTAATTTGAAAACTCTCTAGCATACTTCTTGGAACAAGCTAGGTACCTGTGCCCACGCATAGAGGAGTATATAGAAATATGGTGGAATCTCAGCTGATGAAGCAAAGGTTGCTTAAAGGAATGAGATGACCATGCGGATCCTGTTTAATTCTCTGAAACAGAATTCGCACTTTTCACCTGCCAAACACATGCCCGCTTCTCCTCTCTGGGGATAATAATAACAAACCACTGAATTGACAGATGGCCTGACCAAACCATCCACACTGACCCCACAAAAAAAAATGTACCCTCCAGCTACTAATTATAATGCTAACTTGCAAAATTTCCCTGCATTTTTAAACAAAGGAAAAATGATGGTGGGATGATACTTAGAAGAATGGCTTCTTGTCAGTCTCCACTAACAAAAATAGGCAACACGAAGACAGCTACGCCTCAGCATACTTATGTCCTTGGCAGCCATATTGGATTTCAGGAGACACATACAAACGTTATGAGAATTATGGTGAAACGCTGAAAACCTGCAAATAATTTTCAACGTACTGCTTAATTGAAAAGCTCTGCGGCATACTTCTTGGAACAAGCCAGTTACCTGTGCCCACACATAGAGGAGTATTTAGAACCATGGTGGATTCCCAGCTGATGAAGCAAAAGTTTCCTAAAGGAACGGGATGAGCATGCCGATCCTGTTTCATTCTCTGAAACAGAATCCGCACTTTTCACCTGCCAAACACATGCCCACTTCTCCTCTCTGGGGATAATAAAAACAAACCACTGAATTGACAGATGGCCTGAACAACCCATCCACACTGACCCCACAAAAAAAAAAAAGTACCCTCCAGCTACTAATTAAAATGATAACTTGCAAAATTTCCCTGCATTTTTAAACAATGGAAAAATGGTGGTGGGATGATACTTAGAAGAATGGCTTCTTGTCAGTCTCCACTAACAAAAATAGGCAACACGAAGTCAGCTACGCCTCAGCATACTTATGTCCTTCGCAGCCATATTGGGTTTCAGAAGACACATACAAACGTTATCAAAATTATGGTGAAACGCTGAAAACCTGCAAATAATTTTCAACGTACTGCTTAATTGAAAAGCTCTGCGGCATACTTCTTGGAACAAGCCAGTTACCTGTGCCCACACATAGAGGAGTATATAGAACCATGGTGGATTCCCAGCTGATGAAGCAAAAGTTTCCAAAAGGAACGGGATGAGCATGCGGATCCTGTTTCATTCTCTGAAACAGAATCCGCACTTTTCACCTGCCAAACACATGCCCACTACTCTTCTCTGGGGATAATAAAAACAAACCAGCGATCTGACAGAGGGCCTGAACACCCATCCTGACCGACCCCACAAAAAAAAAAAGTACCCTCCAGCTACTAATAATAATGCCAATTTGCAAAATTTCCCTGCATATTTAAACAATGGAGAAATGATAGTGGGATGATACTTAGAAGAATGGCTTCTTGTCAGTCTCCACTGAGAAAAATAGGCAACACCATGTCAGGTACGCCTCAGCATAGTTATGTCCGTAGCAGCCATATTTGGTTTCAGTAGGCACATACACACGTTATCACAATTATGGTGAAACGCTGAAAACCTGCAAAGGATTTCCAACATACTGGTTAATTGTAAATCTCTGAGGCATACTTCTTGGAACAAGCCAGGTTCCTGTGCCCACGCATAGAGAAGTATATAGAACCATGGTGGATTCCCAGCTCATGAAGCAAATGATTCTTAAAGGAACGGGATTACCATGCGGATCCTGTTTAATTCTCTGAAACAGATCCGAAGTTTTCACCTGCCATACTAATACCCACTTCTCCTCTGTGGGGATATTAAAAACAAACCAGCGAACTGACAGAGGGCCTGACCAACACATCCACACCGACCCCACAGGAAAAAAAAAAAAAAAAAAAAACACCGTAGCCTCCAGCTACTAATTATAATGCTAACTTGCAAAATTTTCCTGCATTTTTAAACAATGGAAAAATGATGGTGAGATGATACTTAGAAGAATGGATTCTTGTCAGTCTCCACTAACAAAAATAGGCAACACCAAGTCAGCTACTCCTCAGCATAGTTATGTCCGTCGCAGCCTTCTTGGGTTTCAGGAGGCACAAACAAACGTTATCACAATTATGGTGAAACGCTGAACACCTGCAAATAATTTTCAACGTAGTGGTTAATTGAAAAGCTCTGCGGCATACTTCTTGGAACAAGCCACTTACCTGTTCCCACGCAAAGAGGAGTATATAGAACCATGGTGGATTTCCAGCTGGTGAAATAAAGGATTATTAAAGGAATGGGATGACCATGGGGATCATCGTTAATTCTCTGAAACAGAATCCGCCCTTTTCACCTGACAAACACATGCCCACTTCTCCTCTCTGGGGATAATAAAAACTAACCAGCTAACTGACAAAGGGCCTGACCCCCCCATCCACATCGACCACACACAAAAAAAAAACCGTACCCTCCAGCTACTAATTATAATGCTAACTTCCAAAATTTCCCTTCATTTTTAACCAACAGAAAAATGATGGCGGCATGATACTTAGAAGAATGGCTTCTTGTCAGTCTCCACTAACAAAAATCGGCAAAACCAAGTCAGCTATGCCTCGGCATAGTTATGTCTGTGGCAGCCATCTTGGGTTTCAAGGCACATACAAACGTTGTCGCAATTATGATGAAACGCTGAACACCTGCAAATAATTTTCAATGTACTTTTTATTTGAAAAGCTCTGTGCCATACTTCTTGGAACAAGCCCGCAACCTGTGACCACCCATACGGGAGTATATAGAACCATGGTGGTTTCCCAGCTGATGAAGCAAAGGATTCTTAAAGGAAGCGGATGACCATGCGCATCCTGTTTAATTCTTTGAAACAGAATCCGCACTTTTCACCTGCCAACAACATGCCCACTTCTCCTCTCTGGGGATAATAAAAACAAACGAGCGAACATCTAGAGGGCCTTGCACCCACATCCACACCGACCTCACAAAAAAAAAAAGGACCCTCCAGCTACTAATTATAATACTAACTTGCAAAATTTCCCTGCATTTTAAAACAATGGAAAAATGGTGGTGGGATGATACTTAGAAGGAAGGCTTCTTGTCAGTCTCCACTAACAAAAATAGGCAACACCAAGTCAGCTACTCCTCAGCATAGTTATGTCCGTCGCAGCCTTCTTGGGTTTCAGGAGGCACAAACAAACGTTATCACAATTATGGTGAAACGCTGAACACCTGCAAATAATTTTCAACGTACTGGTTAATTGAAAATCTCTGCGGCATACTTCTTGGAACAAGCCAGTTACCTGTTCCCACGCAAAGAGGAGTATAGAGAACCATGGTGGATTTCCAGCTGATGAAGTAAAGGATTATTAAAGGAACGGGATCATCATGGGGATCATCGTTAATTCTCTGAAACAGAATCCGCCTTTTTCACTTGCCAAACACATGCCCACTTTTCCTCTCTGGGGATAATATAAACTAACCAGCGAACTGACAGAGGGCCTGACCCCCCCATCCACATGGACCACACACACAAAAAAAAAAACCGTACCCTCCCGCTACTAATTATAATGCTAACTTGCAAAATTTCCCTGCATTTTAAAACAATGGAAAAATGGTGGTGGGATGATACTAGGAAGAATGGCTTCTTGTCAGTCTCCACTAACAAAAATAGGCAACACCAAGTCAACTACTCCTTAGCATAGTTATGTCCGTCGCAGCCTTCTTGGGTTTCAGGAGGAACAAACAAACGTTATCACAATTATGGTGAAACGCTGAACACCTGCAAATAATTTTCAACGTAATGGTTAATCGAAAAGCTCTACGGCATACTTCTTGGAACAAGCCAGTTACCTGTTCCCACGCAAGGAGGACTATAGAGAACCATGGTGGATTTCCAGCTGATGAAGTAAAGGATTATTAAAGGAACGGGATGACCATGGGGATCATCGTTAATTCTCTCAAACAGAATCCGCCCTTTTCACCTGCCAAACACATGCCCACTTCTCCTCTCTGGGGATAATAAAAACTAACAAGCGAACTGACAGAGGGCCTGACCCACCCATCCACATCGACCACACACACAAAAAAACCATACCCTCCAGCTACTAATTATAATGCTAACTTGCAAAATTTCCCTGCATTTTAAAACAATGGAGAAATGGTGGTGGGATGATACTTAGAAGAATGGCTTCTTGTCTGTCTCCACTAACAAAAAGAGGCAACACCAAGTCAGCTACTCCTCAGCATAGTTATGTCCGTCGCAGACTTCTTGGGTTTCAGGAGGCACATAAAAACGTTATCAAAATTAAGTTGAAACGCTGAAAACCTGCAAATAATTTTCAACGTACTGGTTAATTTGAAAACTCTCCAGCATACTTCTTGGAACAAGCCAGGTACCTGTGCCCACGCAAGGAGGAGTATAGAGAACCATGGTGGATTTCCAGCTGATGAAGTAAAGGATTATTAAAGGAACGGGATGACCATGGGGATCATCGTTAATTCTCTGAAACAGAATCCGCCGTTTTCACCTGCCAAACACATGCCCACTTCTCCTCTCTGGGGATAATAAAAACTAACCAGCGAACTGACAGAGGGCCTGACCCCCCCCATCCACATCGACCACACACAAAAAAATACCGTACCCTCGAGCTACTAATTATTATGCTAACTTGCAAAATTTCCCTGCATTTTAAAACAATGGAAAAATGGTGGTGGGATGATACTTAGAAGAATGGCTTCTTGTCTGTCTCCACTAAAAAAATAGGCAACACCAAGTCAGCTACTCCTCAGCATAGTTATGTCCGTCCCAGCCTTCTTGGCTTTCAGGAGGCACATACAAACGTTATCAAAATTATGGTGAAACGCTGAAAACCTGCAAATAATTTTCAACGTACTGGTTAATTTGAAAACTCTCCAGCATACTTCTTGGAACAAGCCAGGTACCTGTGCCCACGCATAGAGGAGTATATAGAAACATGGTGGAATCCCAGCTGATGAAGCAAAGGATGCTTAAAGGAATGAGATGACCATGCGGATCCTGTTTAATTCTCTGAAACAGAATCCGCGATTTTCACCTGCCAAACACATGCCCACTTCTCCTCTCTGGGGATAATAAAAACTAACAAGCGAACTGACAGAGGGCCTGACCCACCCATCCACATCGACCACACACACAAAAAAACCATACCCTCCAGCTACTAATTATAATGCTAACTTGCAAAATTTCCCTGCATTTTAAAACAATGGAAAAATGGTGGTGGGATGATACTTAGAAGAATGGCTTCTTGTCTGTCTCCACTAACAAAAATAGGCAACACCAAGTCAGCTACTCCTCAGCATAGTTATGGCCGTCGCAGCCTTCTTGGGTTTCAGGAGGCACATACAAACTTTATCAAAATTATGGTGAAACGCTGAAAACCTGCAAATAATTTTCAACGTACTGGTTAATATGAAAACTCTCCAGCATACTTCTTGGAACAAGCCAGGTACCTGTGCCCACGCATAGAGGAGTATATTGAAACATGGTGGAATCCCAGCTGATGAAGCAAAGGATTCTTAAAGGAATGAGATCACCATGCGGATCCTGTTTAATTCTCTGAAACCGAATCCGCACTTTTCACCTGCCAAACACATGCCCACTACTCTTCTCTGGCGATAATAAAAAAAAACCAGCGATCTGACAGAGGTCCTGAACACCCATCCTGACCGAACCCACAAAAAAAAAGTACCCTCCAGCTACTAATTATAATGCCAATTTGCAAAATTTCCCTGCATTTTTAAACAATGGAGAAATGATGGTGGGATGATACTTAGAAGAATGGCTTCTTGTCAGTCTCCACTGAGAAAAATAGGCAACACCAAGTCAGCTACGCCTCGGCATAGTTATGTCCGTAGCAGCAATATTTGGTTTCAGTAGGCACATACACACGTTATCACAATTATGGTGAAACGCTGAAAACCTGCAAAGGATTTTCAACATACTGGTTAATTGAAAAGCTCTGAGACATACTTCTTGGAACAAGCCAATTTCCTGTGCCCATGCATAGAGAAGTATATAGAACCATGGTGGATTCCCAGCTCATGAAGCAAAGGATTCTTAAAGGAACGGGATTACCATGCGGATCCTGTTTAATTCTCTGAAACAGATCCGCAGTTTTCACCTGCCATACTAATACCCACTTCTCCTCTCTGGGGATAATAAAAACAAACCAGCGAACTGACAGAGGGCATGACCAACACATCCACACCGACCCCACAGGAAAAAAAAAAAAAAAAAAAAAAACACCGTAGCCTCCAGCTACTAATTATAATGCTAACTTGCAAAATTTTCCTGCATTTTTAAACAATGGAAAAATGATGGTGAGATGATACTTAGAAGAATGGATTCTTGTCAGTCTCCACTAACAAAAATAGGCAACACCAAGTCAGCTACTCCTCAGCATAGTTATGTCCGTCGCAGCCTTCTTGGGTTTCAGGAGGCACAAACAAACGTTATCACAATTATGGTGAAACGCTGAACACCTGCAAATAATTTTCAACGTACTGGTTAATTGAAAAGCTCTGGGGCATACTTCTTCGAACAAGCCACTTACCTGTTCCCACGCAAAGAAGAGTATATAGAACCATGGTGGATTTCCAGCTGGTGAAATAAAGGATTATTAAAGGAATGGGATGACCATGGGGATCATCGTTAATTCTCTGAAACAGAATCCGCCCTTTTCACCTGCCAAACACATGCCCACTTCTCCTCTCTGGGGATAATAAAAACTAACCAGCTAACTGACAAAGGGCCTGACCCCCCCATCCACATCGACCACACACAAAAAAAAAACCGTACCCTCCAGCTACTAATTATAATGCTAACTTCCAAAATTTCCCTTCATTTTTAACCAACAGAAAAATGATGGCGGCATGATACTTAGAAGAATGGCTTCTTGTCAGTCTCCACTAACAAAAATCGGCAACACCAAGTCAGCTACGCCTCAGCATAGTTATGTCTGTGGCAGCCATCTTGGGTTTCAAGGCACATACAAACGTTATCGCAATTATGATGAAACGCTGAACACCTGCAAATAATTTTCAATGTACTTTTTATTTGAAAAGCTCTGTGCCATACTTCTTGGAACAAGCCCGTAACCTGTGGCCACCCATACGGGAGTATATAGAACCATGGTGGTTTCCCAGCTGATGAAGCAAAGGATTCTTAAAGGAAGCGGATGACCATGCGGATCCTGTTTAATTCTTTGAAACAGAATCCGCACTTTTCACCTGCCAACAACATGCCCACTTCTCCTCTCTGGGGATAATAAAAACAAACGAGCGAACATCTAGAGGGCCTTGCACCCACATCCACTCCGACCCCACAAAAAAAAAAAAGACCCTCCAGCTACTAATTATAATACTAACTTGCAAAATTTCCCTCCATTTTAAAACAATGGAAAAATGGTGGTGGGATGATACTTAGAAGAATGGCTTCTTGTCTGTCTCCACTAACAAAAATAGGCAACACCAAGTCAGCTACTCCTCAACATAGTTATGTCCGTCGCAGCCTTCTTGGGTTTCAGGAGGCACAAACAAACGTTATCACAATTATGGTGAAAAGCTGAACACCTGCAAATAATTTTCAACGTACTGGTTAATTGAAAATCTCTGCGGCATACTTCTTGGAACAAGCCAGTTACTTGTTCCCACGTAAAGAGGAGTATATAGAACCATGGTGGATTTCCAGCTGATGAAGTTAAGGATTATTAAAGGAACGGGATGACCATGGGGATCATCGTTAATTCTCTGAAACAGAATCCGCCCTTTTCACCTGCCAAACACATGCCCACTTCTCCTCTCTGGGGATAATAAAAACTAACAAGCGAACTGACAGAGGGCCTGACCCACCCATCCACATCGACCACACACAAAAAAAAACCGTACCCTCCAGCTACTAATTATAATGCTAACTTGCAAAATTTCCCTGCATTTTAAAACAATGGAAAAATGGTGGTGGGATGATACTTAGAAGAATGGCTTCTTGTCTGTCTCCACTAACAAAAATAGGCAACACCAAGTCAGCTACTCCTCAGCATAGTTATGTCCGTCGCAGCCTTCTTGGGTTTCAGGAGGCACATACAAACGTTATCAAAATTATGGTGAAACGCTGAAAACCTGCAAATAATTTTCAACGTACTGGTTAATTTGAAAACTCTCCAGCATACTTCTTGGAACAAGCCAGGTACCTGTGCCCACGCATAGAGGAGTATATAGAAACATGGTGGAATCCCAGCTGATGAAGCAAAGGATGCTTAAAGGAATGAGATGACCATGCGGATCCTGTTTAATTCTCTGAAACAGAATCCGCACTTTTCACCTGCCAAACACATGCCCACTTCTCCTCTCTGGGGATAATAAAAACAAACCAGTGAATTGATAGATGGACTGACCAACCCATCCACACTGATCCCACAAAAAAAAAAAAAAGTACCCTCCAGATACTAATTATAATGCTAACTTGCAAAATTTCCCTGCATTTTTAAACAATGGAAAAATGATGGTGGGATGATACTTAGAAGAATGGCTTCTTTTTAGTCTCCACTAACAAAAATAGGCAACACGAAGTCAGCTACGCCTCAGTATACTTATGTCCTTGGCAGCCATATTGGGTTTCAGGAGACACATACAAACGTTATGAGAATTATGGTGAAACGCTGAAAACCTGCAAATAATTTTCAACGTACTGCTTAATTGAAAAGCTCTGCGGCATACTTCTTGGAACAAGTCAGTTACCTGTGCCCACACATAGAGGAGTATATAGAACCATGGTGGATTCCCAGCTGATGAAGCAAAAGTTTCCTTAAGGAACGGGATGAGCATGCCGATCCTGTTTCATTCTCTGAAACAGAATCCGAACTTTTCACCTGCCAAACACATGCCCACTTCTCCTCTCTGGGGATAATAAAAACTAACCAGTGAACTGACCGAGGGCCTGACCCCCTCCCATCCAAATCGACCAAACAAAAATAAAACCCGTACCATCCAGCTACTAATTATAATGCTAACTTGCATAATTTCCCTGCCTGTTAAAACAATGGAAAAATGGTGGTGGGATGATACTTGAAGAATGGCTTCTTGTCTGTCTTCACTAACAAAAATAGGCAACACCAAGTCAGGTACTCTTCAGCATAGTTATGTCCGTCGCAGCCTTCTTGGGTTTCAGGAGGCACATACAAACGTTATCAAAATTATGGTGAAACGCTGAAAACCTGCAAATAATTTTCAACGTACTGGTTAATTTGAAAACTCTCCAGCATAGTTCTTGGAACAAGCCAGGTACCTGTGCCCACGCATAGAGGAGTATATAGAAACATGGTGGAATCCCAGCTGATGAAGCAAATGATTCTTAAAGGAAAGAGATGACCATGCGGATCCTGTTTAATTCTCTGAAACAGAATCCACACTTTTCACCTGCCAAACACATGCCCACTTCTCCTCTCTGGGGATAATAAAAACAAACCAGTGAATTGACAGATGGCTTGACCAACCCATCCACACTGACCCCACAAAAAAAAAAAGTACCCTCCAGCTACTAATTATAATGATAACTTGCAAAATTTCCCTGCATTTTTAAACAATGGAAAAATGGTGGTGGTATGATACTTAGAAGAATGGCTTTTTGTCAGTATCCACTAACAAAAATAGGCAACACGAAGTCAGCTACGCCTCAGCATACTTATGTCCTTGGCAGCCATATTGGGTTTCAGGAGACACATACAAACGTTATCAAAATTATGGTGAAACGCTGAAAACCTGCAAATAATTTTCAACGTACTGCTTAATTGAAAAGCTCTGCGGCATACTTCTTGGAACAAGCCAGTTACCTGTGCCCTCACATAGAGGAGTATATAGAACCATGGTGGATTCCCAGCTGATGAAGCAAATTTTCCAAAAGGAACGGGATGAGCATGCGGATCCTGTTTCATTCTCTGAAACAGAATCCGAACTTTTCACCTGCCAAACACATGCCCACTACTCTTCTCTGGGGATAATAAAAACAAACCAGCGATCTGACAGAGGGCCTGAACACCCATCCTGGCCGACCCCACAAAAAAAAAAGTACCCTCCAGCTACTAATTATAATGCCAATTTGCAAAATTTCCCTGCATTTTTAAACAATGGAGAAATGATGGTGGGATGATACTTAGAAGAATGACTTCTTGTCAGTCTCCACTGAGAAAAATAGGCAACACCAAGTCAGCTACGCCTCAGCATAGTTATGTCCGTAGCAGCCATATTTCGTTTCAGTAGGCACATACACACGTTATCACAATTATTCTGAAACGCTGAAAACCTGCAAAGGATTTTCAACATACTGGTTAATTGAAAACCTCTGAGGCATACTTCTTGGAACAAGCCAGTTTCCTGTACCCACGCATAGAGAAGTGTATAGAACCATGGTGGATTCCCATCTCATGAAGCAAAGGATTCTTAAAGGAACGGGATTACCATGCGGATCCTGTTTAATTCTCTGAAACAGATCCGCAGTTTTCACCTGCCATACTAATACCCACTTCTCCTCTCTGGAGATAATAAAAACAAACCAGCGAACTGACAGCGGGCCTGACCAACACATCCACACCGATCCCACAGGAAAAAAAAAAAAACACCGTAGCCTCCAAATATTAATTATAATGCTAACTTGCAAAATTTTCCTGCATTTTTAAACAATGGAAAAATGATGGTGAGATGATACTTAGAAGAATGGATTCTTGTCAGTCTCCACTAACAAAAATAGGCAAAACCAAGTCAGCTACGCCTCAGCATCGTTATGTTCGTGGCAGCCATCTTGGGTTTCAGGAGGCACAAACAAACGTTATCACAATTATGCTGAAACGCTGAACACCTGCAAATAATTTTCAACGTACTGGTTAATTGAAAAGCTCTGCGGCATACTTCTTGGAACAAGCCAGTTACCTGTTCCCACGCAAAGAGGAGTATATAGAACCATGGTGGATTTCCAGCTGATGAAGTAAAGGATTATTAAAGGAACGGGATGAGCATGGGGATCATCGTTAATTCTCTGAAACAGAATCCGCCCTTTTCACCTGCCAAACACATGCCCACTTCTCCTCTCTGGGGATAATAAAAACTAACCAGCGATCTGACAGAGGGCCTGACCCCCCCATCCACATCGACCACACACACAAAAAAAACCGTACCCTCCAGCTACTAATTATAATGCTAAGTTCCAAAGTTTCCCTTCATTTTTAACCAACGGAAAAATGATGGCGGCATGATACTTAGAAGAATGGCTTCTTGTCAGTCTCCGCTAACAAAAATCGGCAAAACCAAGTCAGCTACGCCTCGGCATAGTTATGTCTGTGGCAGCCATCTTGGGTTTCAAGGCACATACAAACGTTGTCGCAATTATGATCAAACGCTGAACACCTGCAAATAATTTTCAATGTACTTTTTATTTGAAAACCTCTGTGGCATACTTCTTGGAACAAGCCAGTCACCTGTGCCCACCCATACGGGAGTATATAGAACCATGGTGGTTTCCCAGCTGATGAAGCAAAGGATTCTTAAAGGAAGCGGATGACCATGCGGATCCTGTTTAATTTTTGAAACAGAATCCGCACTTTTCACCTGCCAACAACATGCCCACTTCTCCTCTCTGGGGATAATAAAAACAAACCAGCGAACATTTAGAGGGCCTTGCACCCCCATCCACACCGACCCCACAAAAAAAAAAGTACCCTCCAGCTACTAATTATAATACTAACTTGCAAAATTTCCCTGCATTTTAAAACAATGGTAAAATGGTGGTGGGATGATACTTAGAAGAATGGCTTCTTGTCAGTCTCCACTAACAAAAATAGGCAACACCAAGTCAGCTACTCCTCAGCATAGTTATGTCCGTCGCAGCCTTCTTGGGTTTCAGGAGGCACAAACAAACGTTATCACAATTATGGTGAAACGCTGAACACCTGCAAATAATTTTCAACGTACTGGTTAATTGAAAAGCTCTGCGGCATACTTCTTGGAACAAGCCAGTTACTTGTTCCCACGCAAAGAGGAGTATATAGAACCATGGTGGATTTCCAGCTGATGAAGTTAAGGATTATTAAAGGAACGGGATGACCATGGGGATCATCGTTAATTCTCTGAAACAGAATCCGCCCTTTTCACCTGCCAAACACATGCCCACTTCTCCTCTCTGGGGATAATAAAAACTAACCAGCGAACTGACAGAGGGCCTGACCCCCCCCCATCCACATCGACCACACACACAAAAAAACCGTACCCTCCAGCTACTAATTATAATGCTAACTTTCAAAATTTCCCTGCATTTTAAAACAATGGAAAAATGGTGGTGGGATGATACTTAGAAGAATGGCTTCTTGTCAGTCTCCCCTAACAAAAATAGGCAACACCAAGTCAGCTACGCCTCAGCATAGTTATGTCCGTAGCAGCCATATTTGGTTTCAGTAGGCACATACACACGTTATCATAATTATGGTGAAACGCTGAAAACCTGCAAAGGATTTTCAACATACTGGTTAATTGAAAAGCTCTGAGGCATACTTCTTGGAACAAGCCAGTTTCCTGTGCCCACGCATAGAGAAGTATATAGAACCATGGTGGATTCCCAGCTCATGAAGCAAAGGATTCTTAAAGAAACGGGATTACCATGCGGATCCTGTTTAATTCTCTGAAACAGATCCGCAGTTTTCACCTGCCATACTAATACCCACTTCTCCTCTCTGGGGATAATAAAAACAAACCAGCGAACTGACAGAGGGCCTGACCAACACATCCACACCGACCCCACAGGAAAAAAAAAAAAAAAAACACCGTAGCCTCCAGCTACTAATTATAATGCTAACTTGCAAAATTTTCCTACATTTTTAAACAATGGAAAAATGATGGTGAGATGATACTTAGAAGAATGGATTCTTGTCAGTCTCCACTAACAAAAATAGGCAAAACCAAGTCAGCTACGCCTCAGCGTAGTTATGTTCGTGGCAGCCATCTTGGGTTTCAGGAGTTACAAACAAACGTTATCACAATTATGGTGAAACGCTGAACACCTGCAAATAATTTTCAACGTAGTGGTAATTGAAAAGCTCTGCGGCATACTTCTTGGAACAAGCCAGTTACCTGTTCCCACGCAAAGAGGAGTATATAGAACCATGGTGGATTTCCAGCTGATGAAGTAAAGGATTATTAAAGGAACGGGATGAGCATGGGGATCATCGTTAATTCTCTGAAACAGAATCCGCCCTTTTCACCTGCCAAACACATGCCGACTTCTCCTCTCTGGGGATAATAAAAACTAACCAGCGATCTGACAGAGGGCCTGACCCCCCCATCCACATCGACCACACACACAAAAAAAACCGTACTCTCCAGCTACTAATTATAATGCTAAGTTCCAAAGTTTCCCTTCATTTTTAACCAACGGAAAAATGATGGCGGTATGATACTTAGAAGAATGGCTTCTTGTCAGTCTCCGCTAACAAAAATCGGCAAAACCAAGTCAGCTACGCCTCGGCATAGTTATGTCTGTGGCAGCCATCTTGGGTTTCAAGGCACATACAAACGTTGTCGCAATTATGATCAAACGCTGAACACCTGCAAATAATTTTCAATGTACTTTATATTTGAAAACCTCTGTGGCATACTTCTTGGAACAAGCCAGTCACCTGTGCCCACCCATACGGGAGTATATAGAACCATGGTGGTTTCCCAGCTGATGAAGCAAAGGATTCTTAAAGGAAGCGGATGACCATGCGGATCCTGTTTAATTCTTTGAAACAGAATCCGCACTTTTCACCTGCCAACAACATGCCCACTTCTCCTCTCTGGGGATAATAAAAACAAGCCAGTGAACATCTAGAGGGCCTTGCACCCCCATCCACACCGACACCACAAAAAAAAAAAAGTACCCTCCAGCTACTAATTATAATGCTAACTTGCACAATTTCCCTGCATTTTTAAACAATTGAAAAATCATGGTGGGATTATACTTAAAAGAATGGCTTCTTGTCAGTCTCCACTGACAAAAATAGGAAACACCAAGTGAGCTACGCCTCAGCATAGTTATGTCCATGGCAGCCATCTTGGATTTCAGCAGGCACATACAAACGTTATCACAATTATGGTGAAACGCTGAAAACCTGCAAATAATTTTCAACGTAGTGGTTAATTGAAAAGCTCTGCGGCATACTTCTTGGAACAAGCCAGGTACCTGTGCCCACGCATAGAGGAGTATATAGAACCATGGTGGATTCCCAGCTGATGAAGCAAACGATTCTTTTTTTTTTTTTTTTTTTTTGTTGAGACAGAGTCTCAATTTGTTGCCCAGGCTAGAGTGAGTGCCGTGGCGTCAGCTTAGTTCACAGCAACCTCAGACTCCTCGGCTTAAACGATCCTACTGCCTCAGACTCCCGAGTAGCTGGGACTACAGGCATGCGCCACTTTGCCCGGCTAATTTTTTCTATATAGATTTTTAGTTGTCCATAGAATGTCCTTCTATTTTTAGTAGAGACGGGGTCTCGCTCTTGCTCAGGCTGGTCTCGAACTCCTGACCTCGAGCGATCCACCCGCCTCGGCCTCCCAGAGTGCTAGGATTACAGGCGTGAGCCACCGCGCCCTTCCAGGATTCTTAAAGGAACGGGATGACCATGCGAATGCTGTTTAATTCTCTGAAAGAGTATCCGCACTTTTCAGCTGCCATCAAATGCCGACTTCCCCTCTCTGGGGATAATAAAAACAAACGAGCAAATTTATAGAGCGCCTGACCCCCCCATCGACACCGACCCGACAAAAAAAAAAAAAAAAACGTACCCTCCAGCTACTAATTATAAAGCTAACTTGCAAAATTTCCCTTCATTTTTTAACAATGGAAAAATGACGGTGGGCTTATACTTAGAATGGCTTCTTGTTAGTCTCCGCTGACAAAAATAGGCAACACCAAGTCGGCTACACCTCAGCATAGTTATGTCCGTGGCAGCCATCTTGGGTTTCAGGAGGCACATACAAACGTTATTACAATTAGGGTGAAATGCTGAAAACCTGCAAATAATTTTCAACGTACTGGTTAATTGAAAAGCTCTGCGGCATACTTCTTGGAACAAGCCAGTTACCTGTGCCAACGCATAGAGGAGTATATAGAACCATGGTGGATTCCCAGCTGATGAAGCAAAGGATTCTTAAAGGAATGGGATGATCATGTGGATCCTGTTTAATTCTCTGAAATAGAATCCACACTTTTCACCTGCCAAACACATGCCCACTTGTCCTCTCTGGGGATAATAAAAGAAAACCAGCGAACTCACAGAGGGCCTGAAACGCCCATCCACTCCTACCCCACAAAAAAAGAAAAAAAAATACGTACCCTACATCTAATTATAATACTAACTTGCAAAATTTCCCTCCATTTTTACGCAATGGAAAAATGATGTTGGGATGATACTTAGAAGAATGTCTTCTTGTCAGTCTCCACTAACAAAAATAGGCATCAACAAGTCAGCTATGCCTCAGCATATTTATATCCGTGGCAGCCATCTTGGGTTTAAGGAGGCACATTCAAACGTTATCACAATTACGGTTAAACATGCTAAAAACCTGACAATTCTAAAAGTACTGGTTAATTCAAAAGCTCTGTCGCATACTTCTTGGAACAAGCCAGTTACCTGTGCCCATGCAAAGAGAGGTCTAGAGAACCATGGTGGATTCCCAGGTGATGAATCAAAGGATTCTTAAAGGAACAGGCTCAAAAGTGCAGATCCTGTTTCAGTCTAAGTGTGAAACAGGATCCGCACATTTTGCCTGCAACACACATTCGCCCTTCTCATCTCTAGGGATAACAAAAACAGCCCATCAGATTTACAGATGCCCTGCCCCCGGCCCCCACCACCCCACACAAAATAGTCTGCTCCAGCGACTCGTCCTTATGCTATCTGGTGAAAGGTCATAAGCCTTTTAAAAAACTGGAGATAGGATGGTAGAATTATACCTAAAAGACTGGCTTATTGCCAGATTCCCATACCAAGTATTGGCAACAGCAAGTGACGTAGGCCTCAGCATAGGTTTGTCCATGGCAGCCATCTTGGGTTTAAGGAGACACAGATGAACCTTATAACAATTATAATAAAAGGTGCTGCGAAAGCTGTTAAATAATTCTCATGGTAGTAGTTATTTCAAAAGCTCTGCGGCATACTTCTTTGAACTAGCCAGTTAACTGGGCCCACGCATAGTGCGGTATAGAGAACTGTGGTGGATTCCCAGCTGATGAAGCAAAGGATTCTTAAAGGAACAGGATGAACATGCGGATCCTGTTTCATACTCTGAAACAGGATCTGCACTTTTCACCTGCCAAACACATGCCCACTTCTCCTCTCTGGGGATAATAAAAAGAAACCAGAGAACTGGCGGAGGGCTTGCCGCACCAGCCCCCAGACCCCACATAAAAACTTCCCGTCCAGCGACTCCTTGTTATTCTAACTGCCAAAAGGTGCTCTGACTTTTAAAATAGTGGAGAAGGATGGTGAAATGATACTTAAAAGAATGTATTCTTTCCAGTCTCCAGTACCAAGGATCGGCCACCCAAAGTGAGCTCGGCCTCAGCATAGTTTTGTCCATGGCAGCCATCTCGAGACGAACCTTATGACAATTATGATGAAAGGTGCTGCAAAACCTGGCAAATAATTCTCAACGTAGTGGTTTTTTCAAAAGCTCTGTGGAATACTTCTTGGAACCCGGCAGTTTTCTGGGCCCACGCATAGAGGGGTCTAGAGAACCATGATGGATTCCCAGGTGATGAATCAAAGGATTCTTAAAGGAACAGGCTGAAAAGTGCGGATCCTGTTTCAGTCTGAGACTGAAACACTATATGCACTTTTTGCCTGCAACACACATGCCCACTTCTCCTCTCTAGGGATAATAAAAACAATCAATCGGATTGACAGATGTCCTCCCCCGCCCCCCAACACTGTACACAAAAAGGTCCCCTCCAGCGACTCATCCTTATGCTATCTGGCGAAAGGTCCTCTGCGTTTTAAAATAATGAAGATAGGATGGTGGAATTATACTTAAAATACTAGCCTTTTGCCAGACTCCCATACCAATTATTGGCAACAGGAAGTGACCTAGGTGTCAGCATAGGTTTGTCCGTGGCTGCCATCTAGGGTTTTAGGAAGCACAGATGAACCTTATCAAAATTATGGTAAAAGTGCTGGAAAAGCTGGCAAATAATTTCCATAGTAGTGGTTATTTCAAAAGCTCTGAGGAAAACTTCTTGGAACCAGGCAGTTTTCTGTGTGCACTAAAAGAGGGGTCTAGAGAACCATGGTGGATTCCCAGCTGATGAAGCAAAGGATTCTTAATGGAACAGGGTGAAAAGTGCAGATCCTGTGTCTGTCTAAGACTGAAACAGGACGCACACTTTTCACCTGCCACACACATGCCCACTTTTCCTCTCTGGGGATAATAAAAACAAACCAGCGAACTGACAAAGGGCCTGCCCCCCTTCCACCCACGCAGATCCCCCCCAAAAAAATTCCCCTCCAGCTACTAATTATTATGCTAACTTGCAAAATTTCCCCGCATTTTTAAACAATGGAGAAAGGACGGTGGAGTGATACTTAGAAGAATGGCTTCTTGTCAGTCTCCACTAACAAAAATAGGCAACACCAAGTCAGCTACGCCTCAGCATAGTTATGCCCGTGGCAGCCATGTTGGGTTTAAGGAGGCACATACAAACTTTATCATAATTATGGTGAAACGTGCTGAAAACCCGGCAAATAATTCTCAACGTACTGTTTAATTCAAAAGCTCTGTGGCATACTTCTTGGAAGAAGCCAGTTACCTGGGCCCACGCATAGAGGGGTCTAGAGAACCTTGGTGGATTCCAAGGTGATGAATCTAAAGATTCTTAAAGGAACAGGCTGAAAAGTGCAGATCCTGACTGAAACAGGATTCTGACTTTTTGCCTGCAACACACATGCCCACTTCTCCTCTCTAGGGATAACAAAAACAACCCATCGGATTGACAGATGGCCTGCCCCCGCCCCCCACCACCCCACACAAAATCGTGCCCTCCAGCGACTGATCCTTATGCTATCTGGCAATACGTCCTCTGCCTTTTAAAATAATGGAGATAGAATGGTGGAATTATACCTAAAAGACTGGCTTATTGCCAGACTCCCATACCAAGTATTCGCAACAGCAAGTCACCTAGGCCTCAGCACACGTTTGTCCCTGGCAGCCATCTTGGGTTTAAGGAGGCACAGATGAACCTTATCACAATTATGGTGAAAGGTGCTGCAAAAGCGGTCAAGTAATTCTCATGGTAGTGGTTACTTGAAAAGCTCTGCGGCATAATTCTTTGAACTAGCCAGTTAACTGGGCCCACGCATAGAGCAGTCTAGAGGCCCATGGTGGATTCCCAGCTGATGAAGCAAGGGATTCTTAATGGAACGGGGTGAAAAGTGCGGTTTCTGTTTCAGTCTAAGACAGAAACGGGATCCGAACTTTTCACCTGCCACACACATGCCCACTTCTCCGGTCTGGGGAAAATAAAAACAATCCAGCGAACTGACAGAGGGCCTGCGCCCCCCACCCACACCGACCCCACAAATAAAAATGTCCCCTCCAGCTACTAATTATTATGCTAACTTGCAAAGGTTTCCGTGCATTTTAAAATAATGGGGAAAGTATGGTGGAATGATACTTAAAAGAATGGCCTCCTTCCAGCCTCCAGTAACAAGTGTCGTGAAATCCAAGTGACCTAGGCCTCAGCATAGTTTTCTCCGTGGCAGCCATCTTGTGTTTAAGGAGGCACAGACGATCCTTATCACAATTATGGTGATATGTGCTGCAGAAACTGGCAAATAATTCTACACGTAGTGTTTATCTCAAAAGCTGTGCAGCATACATCTTGGTACAGGCCAGTTCATGGGCCCATGCATGGAGGGTTCTAAGGAACCATGGTGGATTCCCAGCTGATGAATCAAAGGATTTTTAATGGAACCAGCTGAAAAGTGCGGATACTGTTTCAGTCTAACTGAAACAGGATCCGCACATTTCACCTGCCACAAATATATCCACTTCCCTGTCTGGGCATAATAAACACAAACAACCAGACTGACAGAGGGACTGTCCCCCAAACCACCCCGATCCCACCCAAAAACATCCCCTCCGTTGACTCATCCTTATGCTAACTGCCGAAAGTTGCTCACCTTTTAATATAAGGGAGAAAGGATGGTGCAATGATAATTAAAAGACTGGATTCTTGTCAGACTCCCGTACCAAGTATTGGCAACACCAAGCGAGAGAACCCTCAGTATAGGTTTGTCCATGGAAGCCATCTAGGGTTTAAGGAAGCACAAATGAACCTTATCAAAATTATGGTAAAAGTGCTGGAAAAGCTGGCAAATAATTTCCATGGTAGTGGTTATTTCAAATGCTCTGTGGCATACTTCTTTGAACTAGCCTGTTAAGTGGGCCCACACATAGTGGGGTGTAGAGAACTATGGTGGATTCCCAGCTGATGAAGCAAAGGATTCTTAAAGGAACAGGATGAAAAGTGCCGATCCTGTATCAGTCTAAGACTGAAACAGGATCCACACTTTTCACTTGCCACACACATGTCCACTTCTCCTCTCCGGGGATAATAAAAACAAACCACTGGACTGACAGAGGGCCTGGCTCTGCCTCTCCCACCCCACACAAAAACGTTTCCTCCAGCGACTCATCCTTAAGCTAAATGGCAATAGGTGCTCTGCCTTTTAAAATAGTTGTGAAAGGAAGGTGGAATGATACTTAAAGGAATGGCTTCTTGCCACGGACCAGTACCAATTATCGGCAACTCCAAGGGAGATTGGCCTAACCGTAGTTTTTTCTGTGGAAGCCAGCTTGGGTTTCAGGATGCACTGCCTAACCTTTTCACAATCATTGTGAAAGTTGCTGCAAAAACTGGCAAATAATACTCAATGTAGTGGTTATTTCCAAAGCTCTGCAGCATACTTCTTGGAACTAGCCAGTTACCTGGGCCCACGCTCAGGGAGGTCTAGAGAACCATGGTGGATTCCCAACTGATGAATTAAAGGATTCCAAAAGGAACAGGCTCAAAAGCGGAGATACTGTTTCAGACTGAAACAGGATCCAAAGTTTTCACCTGCCACATACATGCCCGCTTCTCCTCTCTGGGAATAATAAAAACAAACCACCGGACTGACAGAGGGCCTGCCCTCCCACACACACCCAACCCCACACAAAAAGCCGCTCCAGTGACTCATCTTTATGCTAACTGGCTAAAGGTGCACTGCCTTTTAAAATAATGGAGAAAAGACGGTGGAATTGTACTTAAAAAAAATGGCTTCTTGCCAGGCTCCAGTAAAATGTATCGGTACACCAAGGAAGCTAGGCCTCAGCATAGTTTTGTCCGTGGCAGCCTGCTTGGGTTTAAGGAGGCACAGATGAACCTTATCACAATTATGGTCAAAGGTGCTGCAAAAACTGGCAAACAATTCTCAACGTAGTGGTTATTTCAAAAGCTCTACGGCATACATCTTGGAACTAGCCAGTTACCTGGGCCCACACATAGAGGGGTCTCGACAGCCATGGTGGATTCCCAGCTGATGAATCAAAGGATTCGTAAAGGAACTGGCTGAAAAGTGCGGATCCTGTTTCAGTCTAAGACTGAAACAGGATCCGTACTTTTCACCTGCCACACACATGCCCACCTCTCCTCTTTGGGCATAATAAAGACAAACCACCAGACAGACAGAGAGCCTTCCCCTCAACGCACCACCCGACCCCACTCAAAAACGTCCCCTCCAGCAACTCATTCTTATGATAACTGGAAAAAGGTGTTCTGCCTTTTAAAATGATGGAGAAAGGATGGTGGAATGACTCTTAATAGCATGGCTTCTTGCCAGGCTCCAGTACCAACTATCGGCAACACCAAGTGAACTAGGCCTCAGCATAGTTTTGTCCACCCCAGCCATCTTGGGTTGAAGGAGGCACGGACGAACCTTATCACAATTATGGTGAAAGGTGGTGCAAAAACTAGCAAATAATTCTCAACGTAGTGGTTATTTCAAAAGCTCTGTGGCATACTTCTTGGAACTAGCCAGTTACCTGGGCCCACGCATAGAGGTCTTTAAAGAACCATGGTGTATTCCCAGCTGATGAATCAAACGATTCTTTTTTGTTTGTTTGTTTGTTTGTTAGCTCATTATGGGGGTACAAAAGATCAGGCTATATACATTCCCCATGCCTCCCCTTTCCCCCGATTCTGAGCTTGAATTTTGTCCATTCCCTAGTCAGTGCACATCACATTCATCATGTAGGTGTGCACCCCTCCTCTCCCCCACCCCATCCCCCCCAGTTAGAACTTGAAGGGTGTCCATTCCCCAGGCAGTGCACATCACATTCATCAAGTAGGTATACACCCATCCCTTCCACCCGGCCCCAACCTCTGTCCGATACCCAATTGGTGTTGTTCCCAAATGTGCACTCAGGGAAACCAATTTGCTGGTGAGTACATGTGGTGCTTATTTTTCCATTCTTGGGATACTTCACTTAATAGAATGGGATCCAGCTCTCTCCAGGAGAACCAAAGAGATGCCATATCGCCATTATTTCTAATAGCTGAGTAATATTCCATGGTATACATATACCACATTTTGCTAATCCATTCATGAATTGATGGGCATTTGGGTTGTTTCCACATCTTTGTGATTGTGAATTGTGCTGCTATAATCATTCAGGTGCAGGTGTCTTTTTTATAGAATGACTTTTGTTCTTCTGGGTAGATGTCCAATAATGGAATTGCTGGATCGAATGGTAGGTCTACTTGAATCTGTTTAAGGTATCTCCACATTGCTTTCCACAGGGGCTGCACTAGTTTACAGTCCCACCAGCAGTGTATGAATGTACCTATCTCCCCACACCCACACCAACATGTATAGTTTTGGGACTTTTTGATAAAGGCCATTCCCACTGGAGTTAAGTGATATCTCATTGTGGTTTGGATTTGCATTTCCCTGATGATTAGAGATGTTGAACACTTTTTCATATGTTTGTTAGCCATTTTTATATCTTCTTTTGAAAAATTTCTATTTATGTCCTTTGCCCACTTTTTGATAGGGTTGTTTGATTTTTTCTTACTGATTTTCCTGAGTTCTAAATAGATTCTTGTTATCAGTCCTTTATCTGATGTGTAGTATGCGAAAATTTTTTCCCATTCTGTAGGTTGTCCATTTACTCTCGTGACTGTTTCTTTGGCTGTGCAGAAGCTTTTTAATTTGATCAGGTCCCATTTATTTATTTTTGTTGTTGCTGTGATTGCTTTAGGGGTCTTCTTCATAAATTCTTTGCCTAGGCCAATGTCTGTAAGAGTCTTTCCTACATTTTCTTCTAGAATTCTAATAGTTTCTGACCTTAGGTTTAAGTCTGTTAACCACTGTGATTTGATTTTTGTGAGGGGTGAGAGTTATGTGTCCTGTTTTAGTCTTCTACATGTGGATATCCAGTTTTCCCAGCACCATTTATTAAATAAGGAATCTTTTCCCCAGAGTATGTTTTTGTCTGCTTTGTCAAAGATTAGATGGCTATATGAGGATGGTTTTATATTGGGATTTTCTGTTCTGTTCCACTGGTCTGTGTCCCTGCACTTGTGCCAGTACCAGGCTGTTTTAAGAACCACAGCCTTGTAGTATAGTTTGAAGTCTGGCAAATTAATACTTCCCATTTTGTTTTTGTTGTTTAAGATTGCTTTTGCTAAACGGGGTCTTCCCTGGTTCCATACAAAGCGTAAAATTATTTTTCCTATGTCTGTGAAAAAAGATGTTGGTAATTTAATAAGGATTGCATTGAATCTGTAGATAACTTTGGGCAGTATAGACATTTTAACAATGTTGATTCTACCGATCCATGAGCATGGTATGGTTTTCCACCTATTTACATGTTCTGCAATTTCCTTCCTCAGTGTTTCATAGTTCTCCCTATAGAGGTCCTTTACCTCCTTAGTTAAATAAATTCCTAGGTATTTTATTTTCTTTGTTGCTATTTTGAAGGGTATTGAGTCCTTAATTTGGTTTTCCATTTGACTGTTATTGGCATATATGAATGCCTCTGATTTGTGTGTATTGATTTTGTATCCTGAGACTTTACTGAATTCATTGATCAATTCCAGGAGTCTCTTGGTTGAAACCTTGGGGTTTTATAGATATAACATCATATCATCAGCAAAGAGTGAGAGTTTGATCTCTTCTGTCCCTATTTCAACTCCCTTGATTCTGCTCTCTTGCCTGATAGCTCTTGCAAGGACTTCCAATACTATGTAGAAAAGTAATGGGGACAGTGGTAAGCCTTGTCTGGTTCCAGTTTGAAGTGGGAATGCTTTCAGTTTTTCCCCATTCAGTATGATGTTGGCTGAGGGTTTGTCGTATATGGCTTGTATCATTTTTATATAGGCCCCATCTATGCCTATTTTGTTAAGTGTTCTTATCATAAAAGGGTGTTGAATTTTGTCAAATGCTTTCTCTGCATCTATTGAGAGGATCATCTGATCTTTATTTTTGCTTCTATTTATGTGATGAATTACATTCCCATATGTCAAACCATCCCTGCATCTCTGGGATGAAGCCCACTTGGTCGTGATGGATTATTTTTTTGATAAGCACTTGGATTCGATTTGTTAGAATTTTATTGAGAATTTTTGCATCTATATTCATAAGAGAAATTGGTCTATAGTTCTCTGTTTTAGTTGCATCCTTTCCTGGATTTGGTATCAGGATTATGTTGGCTTGGTAAAAAGTGTTGGGGAGAATCCCATCCTTCTCTATATTGGAGAATAGTTTATGTACGATGGGCACCAGTTCTTCTTTGTAGGTATGGTAGAATTCAGGTGTGAACCCATCTGGTCCAGGGCTTTTCTTTTTGGGAAGGTTTTTTATTGCTGTTTCAATTTCAGATCTAGATATCGGTCTATTCAGGAATTCTGTTTCTTCCTGGTTGAGCCTGGGAAGGCTGTGTGTTTATAAGAATTTGTCCATTTCCTCCAGGTTTTCTAATTTGTGTGCATAAAGATTTTTGTAGAATTCATAGATGATATCATGTATCTCTGTGGCATCAGTCGTGATTACTCCTTTCGTGTTCCTGATCGAGGTTATAAGAGATTTTTCTTTTCTGCTCTTGGTTAGTTTAGCCAGAAGTGTGTCAATTTTGTTTATTTTTTCAAAGAACCAACTTTTGGTTTTATTAATCTCCGTTATGGTTTGGTTTAATCTCCCTTATGCTCCCTTATGGTCCTTTTCATTTAGTTCTGATTTAATCTTAATAATTTCCTTCTGCTGGGTTTGGGTTTGGTCTCTTCTTTCTTCTCCAGCTCTTTGAGTCTATTCATTAGATTGTCTATTTGTAAGTTTTCTGTCTTTTTGGTATAGGCATTTATGGAAATAAATTTTCCTCTCAGGACTGCTTTAGCTGTGTCCCACAGATTTTGATAAGTTGTATCTCCTTTGTCGTTTAATTCAAAGAATCTTTTGATTTCTGACTTGATTTCTTCATTTATAAAATGATTGTTCAGGAGAAGGTTATTTAGCTTCCATGACTTTGAGTAGAAATGAGGATTTCTGTTAGGGTTCATTGTTACTTTTATTCCACTGTGATCCGAGAAGCTGCATGGTATTATTTCTATATTTTTAAATTTTTTAAGACATTCTTTATGTCCTAAGATATGGTCAATCTTGGAGAATGTCCCATGAGCTGATGAGAAGAACTTATATTCAGTGGTATTTGGGTAGAATGTCCTGTAGATGTCAGTCAGGCCCATTTGTTCTAGCATTCTATTTACGTCCAATATTTCTTTGTTTATTTTTTGTTTGGAGGATCTGTCTTGAACTGTCAGTGGCGTGTTAAAATCTCTGGCTACTAAAGTGTTGTTATCTATCATTTGGTTCAGATCAAGTAGGGTTTGCTTTATGAATCTGGGTGCACCTAGATCGGGTGCATATATGTTAAGTATAGTTATGTCTTCTTGTTGAATTGTACCCTTCACCAGTATATAGTAACCATCTTTGTCTTTCTTTACTTTTGTTGATTTAAAAACTACGTTATCGGAGATTAGAACTGCCACGCCAGCTTTCTTTTGGGTTCCATTTGCTTGGAATATTGATTTCCACCCTTTTATTTTCAGTCTAAATGCATCCTTGCAGGTTAGATGAGTTTCCTGAAGACAGCAGATACTTGGCTTATATCTTTTTTATCCATTGGGCCAGTCCATGTCTCTTGAGTGGGGAATTCAATCCATTCACATTTAATGAGAGAACTGATAAGCGAGACAGATTGCTGTTCCTCATGTTGGGTTGAATTTCATTGATCTGTTTTCTCTCTTGAGCCATTATGATAACTGTGTTTTCATATTTATCTCTTGATTAGTGTTACATTCGAGGGTCCTTCTTGTGCTGGACCACGTGTAACTCTGTTTTGAATACTTCTTGGAAAGCTGCTCTTGTCTTGGTGAATTCTCTGAGTTTTTGTTTATCTGAGAATGTCTTAATTTCACCTTCATATATAAAACTGAGCTTATCTGGGTACAGGATTCTAGGCTGGGCATTATTCTGTTTCAGAAGAGTGAGAATGCGGCTCCAATCTCTTCTTGCTTGTAAGGTTTCAGTTGAGAAATCTGGCGTGATTCGGATGGGCTTTCCTTTGTATGTTACTTGTTTCTTTCTCCTTACAGATTGAAGAAGGGCCTCGTTAGTGGATATTTTGGTCAGTCTGATAACTACATGACGTGGTGTCTTCCTATTTGGTATGAATCTCTCAGAGGTTCTTTGAGCTTCTTGAACCTGTGTATCTAGAGATTTGGCAAGGCCTGGGAAATTTTCCTCAATTATATCTTCAGATACTTTATTCAACCCTTGCTTATTGTCTTCTTCACCCTCAGGAATGCCGATAACTCTCACGTTAGGCTTCTTCACATAATCCCACATTTCTTGTAGACTATGATTATTTCTCATGTTTCTTTGTTTTAACTCTGTGACTGCCTTATTTAATTGGAAAGTGTTATCTTCGATCTCTGAGATTCTTTCTTCTGTTTGATCTACCCTGCTCTTGAGACTTTCCACTGTGTTTTGTAGCTCCTTGAATAAATTTTCCATTTCCAGGAGTTCAGTTTGATTTTTCTTCAGTATTTCAATTTCTTTGGTGAATTTTTCTTCCAAGTCCTGGATCTTTTTTGTGGTTTCTTTGTGTTGATTATCCATTTTTTCTTGCATAATGTTCAGCGTATTTATGATCCATGTTTGAAATTCTTCCTGTGACATGTTGCTATTTGGAATCTGCTTTGTGTTAATTGGTGGAGAACTAGTAATCCTCTTTGAGGGCATGGTTTCAGCTTGATTCTTTATACTCCTAGAGTTCCTTCGCTGAGCCCTTCCCATCTGAATGAATCCTTAAGATCCCTTCTTTCAGCTTTAGTCTGGATAGGGGCACACTGTGAGTGCCAGGTAAGCTGCCTCCTCTGTCACTAGGGGGAGCCCTTCACATATTGTTCAGGATTTTGCTAGCTCCGCTGGGGGGGCTGCCCCTCTTCCTCTCCCGAGGTGGCTTCTGTCTCTCTCTGTGAGAAAGACAGTGGATAGGGAGAGTGGAGCGGTGCCCTCATTCGCCCAACGCCCCAGCCACTGCAGTTCCCGCGGGCGATGGTCTGCCCCACCCCAATGTCTGCAAGGTCCACGCTCTACTCTCTCGTGACTGGGGAACCACTCAGTGTTCACACAAAGGTGGAGCTCCTAGTCAGGGTCCGTGGACTAGGGAAGGGAGCCGCCCAGGGAGCCGCCCGGTACCCAATCGCTCCTCAGCGTTTAGGCTGTGGACCCCGACAATGGCGGCCGCCCGTCTGCAGATCACTGTCACTGGGGTTGAATGCTCAGGGACCGGCAGAGGCCAGAGGAGCCGGGGACCGGGAGAATCCAGCCGCCCACCTATACGAGGCAGTTTGGCATCTGCTAGAGCCGGGACCAAAGCAGCCCCACCGCCCGCGTATAGGAGACAGTTGCTAGGTGCGTCAGCTGCGCACAGCACTCCAGGGTCCAAAATGCCTCCTGCCAATGTCTCCTCTCTGCAGAGCCCCACATCTCCCGTGGCGATTCTGCACCGACTTCAGGCAGATCCTCAATTGAGTGGGTGTGGAGGTCAGAGGGGGAACAAGATGCTTTCCTGTGGGGCTGAACCCACCCCACTCTCTGGTGAGGTGGGTACAGCTGTCCCGTGCTCCCTTCTCTATTGGCCATCCCGCACTCTCCAGATTTTGGTGATTTATTTCCCTAATCACCTCAGTCTTTTCTTGCTCTCTCTCTCTGTCCCACGCTGATTCTCCATGGATTCACACCACCGTTCTTGTGGGGAAGTGAACCTCTAGGGTTGTGGGCAGTGGGAGACCCATGCCTTCCACTCCAGGAGCACGAATCCAGGAGGTCACCACCATTCCACCATCATTGAGAATGAATCAAAGGAGTCTTAAAGGAACGGGCTGAAAAGTGCGGATCCTGTTTCAGTCTAAGTCTGAAACAGGATCCGCACTTTTCACCTGCTGCACACATGCCAACTTCTCCTCTCTGAGGATTAAAAAAAAAACACTGGACTGGCAGAGCGCCTGCCCCCTCACACACCACCTGACCCCACACAACAACGTGCCCTCCAGCAACTCATTTGCTAACTGGCAAAAGGTGCTCTGCCTTTTAAAACAATGGAAA